>NW_004524646.1:2658559-2680282 GCF_000260255.1 Octodon degus
AAAAAAAAAAAAAAAAAAAGATACAGAACTAGCTTACCTGGCAAGTGCAAGGTTCCAAGTTCAATCCCCAGTATAAAAACAAACAAAACAAAAAACCCCCAGAACATAGGAAACTTATAACCCCCATACATTAGGAAACTTATTAAAAATTATCTATGATGGTAAAGTACTAAAAATTAAACATTAATCAACAGAACTGGTTGAATTATGAATCTTCCACACTTGACACCAGGTATGACGGCAGCAGGAACAATCTCCAGAAGGGGCACAGTCTACCACCTGCCTGTGACAGGTGACTGAGGCCCAGGGACAGGAGGAGCTTTTTCTTTTTAGCTTTTTAGCTCTTTCCTGCTTTTTTTCAGCTGTGTGCCACATGGGTGTGTTATCTGAAAACAATTTCAATGAAATTCAGACCCAGGTCCAAACAAACAAGGACGAAACATGCTCAGCTTGGCAGGTTTGGCCACCAGGTGTCCTGGTAAAGTCTGAGGCTCTGAGGCAAGAGGCGTCCCAAACAGGACACTCTAGGGTCAAGCATCTCTGGCTTCATGGGTCTGTGTCCCAGACTGAGAGCCCCCCACAGGCTCAGCCATCCTTCCCTTTACCTCCCTGCTATAAAATGTATGCTTCTTTCTTTCTTTCTCTTTTTTTTTTTTTTTGTGGAACTGGGGATTGAACTCAGGCCATTGCACTTGCCAGGGAAGTGCTTATTCTACTGAGCTATCTCCCTGGGGTCCCCATCAAATGGATGTGTGAGTACCTCTGATACAGTGGGTGGGAAGGTAAGGTCATCGCAGAGTGATCTTTCTTGCAAGACTCAAATCCAGGGCCACTTCTACGTGGGCTACCATTACAAGCTCCTGCTGCACTTAGTTCCCTGGAAAAATCTCCAAGAGGATAGCCTCACAAATGTCAAACATCATGGCCCTGGGTGTCAGGCCTTGATCTGATCTTTCTGAAGCCTGCAGAATGTACAGCACTGGGCAGTAAGGCTGGAGCTGCTGGCAGACACAGGAAGTAGGCGTTACCTGATTTCCATGAACTGTCACAAAATGAAGTCACCTTTGTTCTACCTTTCACATCAGTAGAGCTCAAACCACATGTAGCGCCTCCTGACAATTCAGTGGGAACTGTTTCTTTTTTTTTTTTCTTCTTGAATTTACCCCTTTGAAGACTATGTGGATATATGACTCCAAATTTTGGCTCATGTATGGCCTTGAAAGAGCCGACACAGCCCAAGTTCCATGGCTCCGTTCATTCAGACGTCATGCGGTGCTCATGACACCCGTATATAAGCACACCTGCCCAGAGTCTAGAAGGCAGCTGCGGCACGTGCTTCTCGTGGCTCAGTTCCACCAACCCACAGAACGTCAGAGCTGCACACGCTGATTAGGAGCGAGACCTCTATTCTGTCCGCTAGGCCACAGCAACGAGAAATGAAGCTTATGTGATTACATGAAATTTTAAGGATAGCTCCAAACTGAGCCTGAGCCACCAAACTCTAAAGGTTCTAACAAGCAACTACAAAATTTCCTCCTCGAGTCACGGCAGGTTACACACAGAAGGGCACAGTCCCTAGAGAGCGGAGTGCGGTGGGGTGGGGGTGGGGCAGCAGCCGGCAGGCAAAGCTCCGTGGGCTTCAGCTCATTGAGTTTTCCAAGAAAGGAGCATGAGAAGCCCCCCTGTGGGGAGGCTAGAAGCCAGTCCACCTGGGAGGATCACTGCCAGCCCTCCAGGCTTTAGCCTCTGCTCTTTAAAGACTCGAATTCACACCTGAAGGGCAACTCTGTGCCTGCCCCAGCCCTCCTTCCCTTCCAGGTACCCACTCCTTTCCTTGTGACTCTACGGTCACTGCTCAGAGGCGGCCATCCTGCAGTGCCCTGGCTCTCTGAGACAGTCTGTCTGTGACCCCTGGGGGCAAGGGCCCAGTGCCACGGGCTGTGTGCAGTGGGGAGGAGGAGCTGCACATGCATGAATCAGCCCTCCGCTGCACTTCTGCTCTCAAGAATATAATTGCTTAATTGATGGTGGTTGCTACAGCTCAATTAAAGACATCAACACAGAACATGCTGCCTGGGTGGGGCCTTCTGTCAGCCACACCAGGTAAATCCAACCATGCTTCATGATGCACATGAAGTTAAGTGTCCCTCATGGGGACTCACAGGCTGAATATCATACAGTTGACTTTGGCAAGACAGAAAAACAGAAAGACAGCAGTGGGTGATGCTCACACCCTCCTCCACCATGTTTGGGCTTTGGCACGCACCCTCTGGGCATGAACCTCCAAAGGCTCAGGCAGGGTCATGCAAACAGAACATGTGAGGGGCAGCAGTTACTTTTCGGTGGTACAGGGCTACAGAATAAATCCTGAAAGTACTTGGCTGACCTTATCAGATACAAAAGTTACATTTCTGGGTATATAGGTCTTGCTATATCTTGGTCTTAACCATCCAGTAGAAAAGTATAAAAATGAGGTATATAAAGTAAATCCATATTAATACGATGAGCTGTAAAAGGCTCAAATCAATAACTTCTGAGGATAACCCACTAATGTTATAGACTGCTAGACAGTATTAGATTGTTTAGTTGAATTCAAACACTTATAGTATTTAGATGCCAATAGAATATTCACCTCTGACAGGACAAAATAAATAAATAAATAAATAAATAAAAATTTTTAAAAAAGATACAAGGGAAAGATCATTTTGTATTTATATATACAAAATAGGATAAGTTTACAGCTACTTTCACGTAACTCAATGCGAAGAAAGAGGTGTACTAACAGTGTTTGGACAGAATATCCTGTCTGCTTCTTATACTATGGATAACCACTAAGAAGATAACAATGTACAGTGTATTGACTATCAAAACTGTCCTATTAATCAGCTGTGAAATTGTCTCATTCATATTTATTTCTCAATAAAAAAGAGAGAGAGAAAAAAAGTTACTTTTCATATAGAAATAGAAATGTGCAGGAGAATCAGCAGCCATCGCCTGCCCGGGAGCTCTGCGCAGGGATTCTCGCTGCTGCAGCACGAGCATGCTGGGCCTACGCGGGGTTTCCGGCTGTGCAGAAGCACTGCTAAGCCGGTGGACTGCTGTGCAACCCGGGAAGGGGTGCGCATCCCTGCCTGCAGCCAGTGGCTTCTGCTGCTGCTGCTGTTCTATGAGTTACCACTGGACACGCTTCCCCTGTCCTGGCCTTGACAAAGACATCCATATTACCAACACCTCTCATTCCATCTCCTGGAGACTCTAAGACCTGCTGCTGAAATGCACCGTGCATAGGAACCCTAGGAGACAGCGCTGTTCTGACCCCATGGCACAGAAGACAAAACTAAGGCTGGGTGGTGAAGACAGAAATCAAGGTTGCCTCACTGCTATGAGGTACAGCAGGGGTTCCACTCCATGCCATGCACAAAGACGGTGTGCTCATCTACAGCACAGAGCTTGCACGGTAGATGGAAGACCCCTGGGACTCCTGAATGCAGGCCAGAAAATCTCGCCTGGGTGCCTTTTATGGGCTGAGTTTGGGGCGCATGTGGACACAGGAAGGGTGTACACCATAGATAGTGAACAAATCAAAGAAGTGGTAAGAGTTTGGTGTTTGATAGCAAAGGCTTTGGTTTCGCTTGATGAGGAGTCCTGGGTTCCAGGCAAGAGCCTCAGACCTGCAGCCCTGGGCACAGCATGGCTGATGGGTGAAAGGGTTCACAGGGTGCAGGAGGGCAGAGTGGTACCTGCGTGGAGCCAGATCTGTGCCAGCGTCATCCAGGGATGTAGTGGGCCCTGCTTGGGGGCACTGCTCTGCAGAGAAGAGGCCACTTCTGACAGTGCTTGCTCCACTCTTGAGGCTGCCACAGATGTGGCATGGACAGAGCCTGTGGGAGATTTTGAGAAGAAGGGGTCAGGAGTGAAAGGGCAGGCTACCAGCCACATGCTGACAAATGACTCCTCCCATACACAGACACAGTGTGCAACACACACACACACACACGCCCCTTCCCCAGGCTGTTTCTGAGTTTCTGCCTAAAGAAATGGTGACAGTCATGGCCTAGAACCCCAGTTTCATCCTTTTGCTTTCGCTGACTTATATTCGCCACATAGGAGACACCCTACTCTAAGGACTCCCTCCAGGAGCTCAACACAGCATGCGTGCTGCCGGCCAGGAGATTCAGCTACTACACAGCAGCTAATGAACGGCATAAACAGAGACCTACTCAGACATTACAAAGCATCACTTAACTCTACGGAGACGGCAGGGACAACCATACTCGCCTGCCGAGGCAGTGTGTGGAGCAGTCAGCTGGTCATTCTCAAGACGCAGCCAGCAACTTCCCATCTCGTCTGTGCAGCTGGCCTTTGACGGATGGGCAGCACCTTGGACTGGGAGCCATACTCTGTGACCTGGCCTACAAACTGTAGGAAAGTGTGCTTTTGCCCTGCATATAAGAGGGTGTCTGTTCTCAGGCTAGTACTAGGCTAGGGGAAGATGGTTTATAGTAAAATGCCTGGGGCTCAGGACAGGCACCTGCCTAACTATCTGTAAAGCCTGCAGCCCCAAAAGGGGAGGACCCCAGGGAAAGGGGCACTGGGTACATTCACAAGGCAACAGCACAGTTGTGGTGTATGAGGCAGAATGTGAAGGTGGCCTGGCAGAGGTCCTGATGAGCAGCGGCCACCTCCTTAGACCAGAGCTTGTTTCATTTCTTTTCTCTTTTTTTTCTTTCTTTTTCTTTTTCTTTTTCTTTTCTTTTCTTTTCTTTTCTTTTCTTTTCTTTTCTTTCTTCTTCTTCTTTTTTTTTTTTTTGTATTTTAGTACAGGGTTTACAGGGTCTCACTATATAGATCGAACTCACAGTGATCTGCCTGTGTTCAGCTTCCCAAGAGCTGGGATTACAGGCGCGTGGCACCATGCCTAGTCTCAGTCTCTCGATCACTGTCTCAGTAGGGTTGGCAGAGCAGGCTGGGGATCAAACCCCAAGCAGGCACTTTAATCTGCTGAGCTATTTGGCCGGCCCTCAAAGCTTGTTTCTTCCCTCTGTCCAACACTTGATTTGGGAGCGTAGTTTCAAAACTGAGAGCAAGATTCTCAATTATTTCTAATATAAAATTACAAATAATTTGAAATGATTTATATTCACCTGCAATCATCTTTCTTACTTTATGACTCACCAGGAAGTGACAAAGACATCCATATTACCAACACCTCTCATTCCATCTCCTGGAATATTGTTTGTAGTATCAACTCATCACGAAGCTTAAAGCTGAAGTATGTAAAGAAAAATACTAACTATGCTAATAAAGTGAGATTGTTACACTCTGGACAATACAAAATTGTGAGCATAAATATAATTTCAGCTGGACTTTAGAATGTACCATCATTTATTCCCTTCAAGAGGATATGCACCATAGCTGGCCTCCTGTGTAACACGCTGACTGTCCCAACATGATGGTAATGTGGACGCCTCTACCTGCCTCAGCTTCTTTGTGGGGAGCTGGTGGATGGAAACGAAAACCTACCAAAGGGAAGGCACTGTACCTTCTGTGGCCAGGCCATAGACAGGTGGGCCTGTGAGGACACCCAAGATGACAGTGGCCTTGGGAAAGGTCTTGTGAGTTCTTTAGGAGGAAAATGACTGTTGAAGAATACAGAAACCCAGGCCAGCACAAGGATGCTACTTTATAGCACTGGAACAGTCAGGAGCAAATGCAGACTACTGATTTACCTTTGGTTAGACAAAGTAGTCTAGCACCATTAAAACAAATCTGAAAGTCCAAGTGATTAAGCCGCTATAATTTTTTTTGGTCTTACTTTATTTCTTCTTACAGAAAATATTGGGGGGCCTGCCCCTCAGCTCAGTTCTTTAAGTGGCTGCTTCAACAAAGCAGTCAGGCTCAGGTTGCTGTGGTTCGATCCCCACAACTGAAGCTAGCCAAACCTGCCCTGAAGGCATTTGAAGCAAAGAAAAAAGAAAATATTTAACTTTGGTAATAAGGGTTTATAGTTTCCCTGAGATTTTTAGTCTCAATGATGAGTTGAACAAACGAATAATCTAGGTCACTGTTGCTATATTTTGCAGTTACTTTCTCACTGATGCTCAACTTTGATTTTACATCAAAATCACTTGGGGATATAAAAAAGTCATGATGTCACAGCTATAGCCCAGACCAGGAGAGTCACCACCCCTGGCAGCGAGGCCTGGCACTTAGCTGCTAATCACCTAGTGATTTTCAACGTGTAGCAAGAAGACGGAAAGCTACGGAGGAGGGGCAGGAAGAGATGCAACTAACATCAGGGGAAAGGAGCCTGGGCCAGCCGGCAGCCCGAGCTCTGCGACTTCCTCGGGGCTAACGGTCCCTCGGGGAACAGGGTTCCAAGGAGATCTTGTTCTCTGGAACAGTGGTTCTCAGAGTTCTAGGTCTCAGAATCTGTTGAACTCCAGAAAGTTATTAAAGATCCTGAAGAGATTTATGTGTTTCACCTACAGATAATTGTCACATGAGAAACTAAAACTGAGATATGTTTAAAATACTTATATATTGGTTCATTTAAAAATAATAACCTGATACTGCAGAAAGATCCCATACATTTTCCATCAGGTTCTCTGATAGGACTTGTAGCTTTTAGAGGGATTAATTTCAGTTTTTGGATTTACTATTTTGTTTAGTCCACAAATTAATTAGTCCAAACTACTGCCAAAGTTTCTTTTCTTTGTGATATTTATATATAACTAAATTATTTAATTCCTAGTGTAACAATACATTTCAGTGAGGATAAAGCTTGGCAAAAGATCACGAAGATGGTGACAACAACAGTAGAACGTATCATTTTTTGAAAACATACCGTTTCAAGCTCTAAAATTAGCTCATCAGATATATTATTTAATCTTTAAACAGTTCTTTGAGGTAGCGAACAATGCTATCTGCATTGCTCAGCAAACAAAATCAAGACTTAATGAGGTTATGTAACTACCCAGAGTCGACTACACAGCCAGTTGGTGGCAGAATCAGGGCTCGCACACTGGTGCAGCTCCACACCCAGTTTCCTGTGCCACCTACTGCAGGGCAGCTGCTCCGCGGCCTGCGCCGCTCCTTGCAGGGAGGTCTCAGGTCCTCCTCGGTCTTGCCACCTGGATTTACTGCTGTGCAGACCACAGGTTTCTGAGTTGACGCAACTGCCTCCCTTCTTAGACTGTGCAGTTCTAGAAGACAGGATGTCCTTCCCTTCAGGTATTTTCAGAGACTAACAATGCCAAGCCCATCCTAGGTATCAGGCTAACGCTTGTGGAATCAAAGAACGAGTGGTATCACCCGACAAGTCCCCACATGACCTTTGGAAGAGGGTGGCTTCTTTTGAGGACACGTGTATGCTATGTACTGCCTTTCTTCCCCAAATGGGTGAGAAGCCAGAACCTTCATTCTCTACAGGCTTCTCAGGGTGGCTGCCAGCACTTCTAACAGTCTGTTCTAAAGCTGGCAGTGGCACGCAGTTGGTGTCAAACAGTGGGCGTCACTTAGTGACTTTTACCCTCTTGAATGCAACTAGCCCATTGAAAGAGAAAAGGCTAACGGGTTTACCGTAATACTTTATTTCTTTACAGTCAAGTCCTTGTTACCCATATTCCCCAAGGGCAGAAAGCTGCCATGTTTTGAACTAGGGGTAGATATTATAGCACTTAGAGATTTATTAATAATAGCAGATGACTAACAATAGTAAAATTATAGATTAGCTAGCATCTACTACTCTTGGCAATAATACAAGAAATAAAATTCTTTCATTGGGTTGGAATTTGGGAGAATGATTTAAAACCAAAACAACCTGTATCTTACTATTTTATAGGACTGAAGAGGTATCAACATAGGTATTAGATTTTGACTTATCTTGGTAAATGACAGGAAACACTGCTTCTAATTCACAGATTTTTAAGGTACTCTTTTCTTTCTCCCCAAAGTAAATGTGCTCCTTCTTTGAGCATGACTTACAGCAGAAATGGACAAACTGAGGCTTCAAAGGAAATGCAGGAGAAGAAGGGAGCAGGCTCCAAACTGAAATCCAAGACTGGAGAAGTAAGTCTCTAAATCATCAGGTTCCACAGGTGAGCCAGGGCGAGCAGCCCGGCTGCCGTTCACCTCTAACTTATCGCACTAACTTGAGAAGTGCTTATCACCACTGCAACCCTGCGGCTGTGGGCTGTGGGGAGCTGCCAAGCTCAAAAAAGCCACTGTGATGTCACATGAACCAAGAGCCTGTACAGGCAGGTGAGTGCACATCTTCAAATGTGGCCCAGGTTCTGTAAGCTGCTGCCTGAACGGCCTAGGGCGCCCTCTGTAGTGGGGCTGCTCTCCCCCCAGACCTGAAAGAGGAAACGTTGTCTTGGGCATATGCAACAAAAGCAAAGGGCCACATGGAGGAATGGTTCCAATTCCTAACCCAAGTTCTCTTCTAGGTTTCTCCTGGACCACAACATGTGTGCACGTGTGTGTGTGTGTGTGTGCGTGCGTGCACGCACGTGTCTAGGCGTTAGGAACCACAGTGGAAGGACACTGTACTACAGGCCATTAGGACCAGGCACCAAGGTCGCTGACCTCAGAGCACTGAGCCCCTCCTCAACCCTTTCTGTGCCTTGCTATCACACACTGAAGCCTGCTGAGAAACCCTGCCACAAGTCGGGCTCTCACACATGCCAGTTCCAATTACGTTGCAGCTAAAGCTTCCCAAACTCCCTTTCCACCTGTGGAAACAGAAACCTGTGGTTGATTTCACAAGAACTTCAAGTGTGGCAGCTACATATGGCCCTACTTCATCATCAAGGTTCATCATTCAAAAACCCCAGGGCCAACTGCTTTCTTAAGCAAAAGTTGGGCGCCTTAGTTATGTCTGCATTTTCACACTGAAGGTCGCTGGGTGCATGGGCATGTTTCCACTGCAGCTACTCTTCGGACGGTCCGGTGACATTAGACAAGCGGCTATCATCTGAAGGCTCCTGCACCCTCCTTCTGCCCTCTGCCTTCACAGCATGGAGGAGATAAACTAGATCTCAGATGAAAGCTGCCCACCTAGTGACTCGGTGCACGTTCCCATGACAGCAACAATGGACAACAGTGTTCTGTTACGTGTGAAAGCAATAAGCTGGCGCATGGCTGATCAGGATTCTGGGCAGCTCTTTCCTTCATAGCCCTGGAGGATTAACTCAGCTGCCTCATGTGCATGCATGTGGGAGAACGGTGGAGCACATGGCTGTGCCCCGAGTCCCATCTCCGTCTGTCACCCACATCCGTTCTGCCAATACCTATCCTCCCTGCATTTTTCTGAAAAGCCTCAGAGCCACTCCAGCTCAGGCTTGCAGAAATCAGTCAGTGCTGAGGAATCTCTGTGCGCACCTCCCTCGGTCTCCAAATTATTCAGTGCTGTCTGCCAACAGGATTTATTCAGCTCCCTGTCCTAGAGACTGGGCCCCACGCGGTCCTAATGAGAAGGGAAAGTGGCCATTTCCCCCTGAAGACCCTGCGCATAAAACGGCAATGGAATGACTAAGCACCCGCCAGCCGGCCTGCTTGAGTGTGTTCATTCTAACAGGAAAAGAATGGCTGTCTCTCAAGACAGGCCTTGGAAACACAGCCGCCCAACACGGCTGGCTGCCGGCAGCCATGTCCTTGGGTCCCCACACCCGCCACTTGTGCCCCACGAGCCTGTGTTCTGCACTAAAGAGGGGAGGCAAGGACTGCTGGTTAAGCGTCTCTCAGACTTTGGAGTAAGAGGAAGAGGTAGAAGAGTTCGTTCTTAAATGAGGCACATTTCATCGATACCTTTTCTCTTTAAATGTTCCCAGTTTTGGTGCCCCTGTCCTCCTGGGAAGTACGATGGTTCTTGTTTTGTTGGAGGGCAGCCTGCTTTTCTAGGGAGGCTGGCTAGGGCCCCTTCCACTGTGCTGCTCTGTGAGTGACATCTCCCCCTCGGTGACATGTCTACCAGGCGACAGAGGGCCCAGCCTGCAGAGCTCCTGGGTAGCAGCTGCCTCCCCTGAGGCCCACTGTCAGCTCTGAGCACCTCTGACAATTCTGGCCACCCTTCTCTGACTGAAGAACAGATGAGAACAACAACCCAGGGCCCAAGACGAGGACACAATTTGCCAAGGACTTGAACAGAGTCAGTGAACAGTGTCCCTCTGACAGGAGGGCCTTTCCCTGAGAGGGAAAAGCTTCAGGGAAGGACCCACTGAAGCAGGGAAGGAAGGGCTGCATTGTCACCAGCGGAGAAGCAGGGCTGCAGGGCATGCTGCTGGTACCAGGTGGTCACTGGGGAGTGCGGAGGGAAGCCATTCGCAAGCATGCAGGGGGAGCCGGCCGCTGAGGGCAGCACCTACGCTGGCTCTGGGC
The DNA here is from genome assembly GCF_000260255.1 of Octodon degus. Lineage (NCBI taxonomy): Eukaryota > Metazoa > Chordata > Mammalia > Rodentia > Octodontidae > Octodon > Octodon degus. Next base: position 2,668,940 of record NW_004524646.1, read on the forward strand.
TGGAGACAGTACCTTGTGCAGGAGGACAGTGGGCAGATGTGCTTTGCTGGCTCTGTCCTCCCTGCTGCATATATATATATATATATATTTTTTTTTTTTAATTTAATGTATTTAGTACAGGGTCTACAGGGTCTCACTACACAGGTCGGACTCATAGTGATCCTCCTGTTTTCAGCCTCCTAAATGCTGGGATTACAGGTGCGTGACACTACGCCCATTCTCACTTGCAGTTCTGGCGGTGGGGGTGGCATGGCACACCTGGGATCAAACCCCGGCTCCTGCGCTCTGCCTACGCAGGTGCTTCAGTGTGCTGAGCTATCTGGCCGGCCCGCCTGCTGCATATCCTTGAGGCCACGCACGGTGCAGGCCTAAGTGGCCCTGGCCTGGGAGGCTGCTGCTCTCCGAGCTCTAAGTACTCCTCACTAAGGCACCATGGGAGAAGCCTCGGCCCTCTGCTGCTGTACCCCTGGACACCTGCTTCTGCCTGAGAGCCATTTGTCGGTCTCCTGTAATTCCACTAAGCCTTGTTTAAAGAGATACCACAGATTTAATGAAGGAGAATGATACTATGCTCATTTTAATTTAATCTAAATATTAATAGAAGGTTATGTTTGAAAAGGTCATCTATGTTAGGGCCAGTTTTTTATTTAAATTACCACTCCTTAAAAATCGCAGGACTATTACTAGAACAATGCTTTCACATATAGAGATTTTTAAAGAAATTCACTAGGAAGAAGAGGTAAAATACACCCCGAGTGCTTGCTTCCTGACCACTATATACATTTTTTTTTTTTTTTTTGGTGACTGACTCAGTCATGTGATGTAGCATGTGGTGCTGAGGATTGAACTGTGGTCCCTGTATGCTTGCCTAAGCAGGCCCTTTAGACCACTGAGCTATCTCGCCAACCCGATATATATATTCTTGAAAGTTAGAAAATATAGTCAGTAACAAAATGCTAGCCATAAAGGAAAGGAAAAAGAATCACTTCTATCTTAAATTCATTTCTCTATCTGATTTCATCTGAGGTATGTTCCTTCATTAATCTGTTTATTCTTCTCTCCAAGTGACTTATTCCCAGAGAGACCAACAATCTCCTCAGAATAATGATATGAGAAACCAAGCCAACAACTCCAGTGGGCAATCTTGATTTTTGAGCACCTTCTTTGGAGAGGTGAATAAAACACCCCACGGGTTTTTCTCTAAGCTGCGAGGGCACTCAGGAATGAGGCCTTCCAGGGTCTGAAAGCCCAGAGGTCTGTGAAGTGAGAGGCAGTGCAAGACTTGATGGCCAGCCATATGTGGCCCAGTCTGTTCCACTCCTGTCACCTTTGAGTGACATTTCTTTGGGAGCCACAGATGCCTGGGCTATGTACAGAAAGGCATCGGGCTGAGCCTTAAAACAAGGATCAGTTACTGCCCAATCAGAAAGGTGTGTGTAAACACAGTGGTTGTGATGATATTTTTGTAGATGATGAAACTAAGAGCCAGAGAGATTCAAGGAATTACGGAGGGTTCCTCTGCAGAACTGGCTCTGCAACTCTAGCTTCCTGATCTTGAGGGAGTTAGAGCTGCTTCTACAGAAAATAATTAAATATATGCTCTTGCATAGAAACACCAAGCCTCACTTTAACCAATAAAGGCCGCTTACTGAGTTTAATGTAGCCTGGTTTTCTGAACATCAAGTATTTTTAATATCTCTCAGGAGCCCAATATTAAAGGAGCCCGATGATGAAATCCTTTTATGAGGAACTCCAATGTGATAATTATACCGAAACATGCCCTTTCTATTATGGACTGTTTTAAAACCAGAAATAAAACCACATCTAGGCTGAGCTGGACTTCAGAGAGAAAACACGCTCCTCTGGCAGGAAGTTATTTGCCATAAAGTAAAAGCTCCCGTCATTCAAAGGCACTGGATCACCAAGTCCATTAGCATTTCTGGTAGAGACTACTTCCCCAAAGTATTTGATGAATCTACTTTGGAATCAGAGGTCCAGGACGTATGTTTGGAAAAATGTGATCATTCACTAATGATTTGAAAGCACTGATCCTACTTCTGGGGAGGTGCTTGGTCTCCCAGAACTTTAGGTTAGTGAGGTATTAGGTTTTGTGATGTCTATCTTTTTAGGAAACTTAATGATTACAACTGCTTTTCTATGCAGCAATAATGGCTGGACTGGAAAGGATATTAAGATTCAATTGGTTCTCTCAATCTAGAATTTATGGGCAACCCAGCATGGCCAGCTGGGTGTCCACGCTTCCAGTTGGTGCCAAGGGCCCTCAGCGATCCACTGCCCACCCTGCTGTGGCCGCTTTTCCTGCCACACCTTGGCACTCCTGACCAATACTGCCTCCACAGTGTGTGAGCCCGGGCTGTGCTGAGTGCGTGCAGATCTCAGGAAAGTGGGCCTCAGGTGGCGGAGGGGGCAAGCAGGCAGCAGGGAGATGTCCACAGCACCCCAACGTCCCCAACACTCGACAACCACAATACACATTCCACAGTGGAAGGAGGTGTGGTTCTGGTGACCCTTGGAAGAGTTAACAGATTGATGGGTAAAGCTACTTACTAACTGAAAAAAGGGAAGGAAAACCATGAAAGTATGCTTCTGGAGAGTTGCCTTGGAACAACAGAGCAAACCAAAAATTAAAACCAAGAAACAAAATAGTTAAAAAATCAAAATTAAGGCTAAACAAGCAAAGAGAGTTCTGATAACCTTCCAACTGTAAGTCTGGCTGTCTGGAATCAGATTTCAATTCAAGAATGACACAGAGTTTTCCACTAAAAGTAATTTAAAAAAAAAAAATTCAAACAAGGCCAACTGGGTATTCATTCCTTTTCACATTCCCATGTTCACCCAGCACATGGAAACTGACCTCATGTAGTATGTTTCCAGAGCAGGAAATTCCAAGAGGAAGGAAAAGGAGCAGGCTTCAGGTCTTTCCACATATTAACCCTAATCCTGAGTCCAGCAATGTGCAGGGCTGGGCTAGCTTTCATTCCTAGGAAGGCAAAGGGCAGGAAGGAGAAATTCATCAAGCCCCAGGCCTTGGCTACCTGCTTGTCCAAGGAAACAGCTGGAACTCAAATTCATCCCCAAGTTCTCAGCTACACAGAGAGGAAAACACTGAACATTGCTTGGGGCAGCAGACAGGCAACGGGTGCTCATTATGCCGACAATTTACCAATGGATCTGGTATGAAGAAGCCCACTAGAACAACCAGGACTTCAAAAGCTTAAAGGGACACAGGGCTCCACAGGATGCCCACAAGATAAAATCTGGCAGGGCTCAGAGGTAGGTGGGACCGCTGTGCTAACAGAGTGGACAGGGCGCTGGACACAGCGCTATCCAGAGCAGTAATAATAAGATCCTGCAGCAAGATGCCAAACTCAACAAAAAAGTAAGAACTGTAAAACGCTCTTCTCAGAAAAAACAGATTTGGCACTTACCTTAGGCATTGTACTAAGGGAAAGTGTCTGTTTTTAAATGGATTAAAAGCAATGTAAGCCAGGTATGGTGGTGCAAGCCTGTAACACCAGGACTCTGCGAGGCTGAGAAAGGAGGACGGAAAGTTGAGCCCAGCCTGGGCCACTCAGACTTTGCAAGCCCCTGTCTCAAAATAAAAAAGGGGCTGGAGATGGGAGCTTGGCATGAAGGCCTTGGGTTTGATCCCCACTATCACAAAATAAATACATTAATTTTAAAAAAAACAAGCAGTTTACAAACATTTTTATCTTTTATCTCCTAAAAATAGGGTGGCCATTCAATGAAAGTTTGGGATGCTCAACAGGCAGAGGTCTAAGGCTGGAGTGCATTACAATGCTCCTTCTAAAGGCTCAGCTCACAATTGCCCTGGCTCTGGGTACCCTGAAGATGGGCACATTAGGGAGAGGGGTCCCCCGGGCAGCAGCACCTGTGTGAGCCTTTGTTCAGTGCATAACGGAGCATCTGGAACAGAGATGAGCCTGTCTAAAGCACAGATCCAGAGATTAAATGCGTTCTGGCAGGACCGGCAGCCCTAAGTGAACATTAAATAAATGAGCACAGGCAAAAAGAGGGTAGCCTCTCCTGGTGAGACCCACATTTAGGTCCCTTTTAAGGACTTTACCAACCAGCATTTCATTTTAATACTGGGCTCCTTGTTTATTTTTATATTTTAATTGACAGGTCATGGAACTCCCTAAAGCAGACTTTAAACATTTCTGCATTATTTAAAAGCAAGATTAGACTAAAATGCTTTCTAATTTCTCTACATGGTTTCATGATATAAACCCTATCTTTTCCTTCCTTGCAAATGGAAAACACTTCATAGCACTGTTACTCAAGAATGTGGCCCCAAACCATTGGCACTGAACCCCATGAGGGTAGATTGTAAATCTGGGCTGCACCCAGCCTGCAGGGGCATAAACTCTGGGGGTGACCCAGCGAGTTCTACAAGCTGCAGGTGACTTAATGCACAGTACAGCTTGAGAACCACGTGTTTAATAGGCATACGGCCGTTACCTTTAGAATATGAGCTTGATTGTTAGATATGACTGAAATTAATTTCTAAATTGAAACCCAGGAAAATTGAGGATTAAATCATTACTTACAAAATTTCAAAATTTGCCTTTTCTTTAACAGGCTTCATTTTATGCATTGATATCAACTCCAGGAAAGCACAGAAGGACTCAAGAATCAGAAGTCATATTCCAGGAAAGCTCCAGCGCTCCCTCCGCTCAGGGCGGATCTTTTCTACGTCTCAGAGAACGCTGGAACTTGGACACTAACGTCTGCAATCTCAGGTTTCTTTCTGCCCCTAACAGCTCTGGATTTTTAAATAAGCAAGATCTTCTATCCGACAAGTTTGACGGAGTTTCCTACCCAGCTTCTCAGTTAGGAAGATTATCAGAAAATAAAACACCAGGCAAATGAAGCAGATCTAACAAGAAAGGAAAAAAAAACCATGTTTACAGAGAGAGGGTTCCCAGCGGCGGCGGGGACCTGAGTCACGGAATGAATGACTTGCGGGGGGCCACACAAAGGTATCAGGTTTGGGATGAGAATGAAGATGAGGAGATACAAACAGGTGGAGAGGAGACTCGGTTCTTGAAAGAGAAGAGGAGGAGGTGGAGGAATCTGACACTAAAGGAGTGAAAGAGAAAAAGAAAGATAAAGGCAAAAAAACTTTTAGAAACACAAAGAAAAAATAAACTAGCTTTTAATATACTCACATAAGCTGCAAAGAAAATGAGGTCATGTAATAGACAATCATTCCTCTATGACAGCAGAATACAAGCGCTTCTCAAAGAAAACCAAATCTCTTTTTCTGCAGGTTTTTTAATTGTTCCACAACATCACAGAATAAAAACTCCCATCTACCTGGTCACAGTTTCAGCCATGTGATCTACAGAAAATAATACATGTTTAGCTGATAGAATCCAGAACGTGCTACAGGACACTGACTGCTTTTCAATCCCAAAAGGTTAGGACTTTTCACCGATTTGTTTTTTATGAGAAGCACTTATATAGTTGACCATAAAAATAGTTTTCCAAGGTGCAGTATGCTGAGGTGCAATGGTGTGTCATGGTCCCAGTGTTGTGACAACGGCGTGCTAGGCGTTCTGTGGTTTTCAGTGGGGAGCAGTGGGCAGGTACCCTGAACAGGAAGCTGCTCCTGCTGCCTTCATGTTTTGTTTTTTGGTATTTTTTTTTTTTTTTGTTTTTTGGCGGAACCAGGGATTGAACTCAGGCCCTTGCACTTGCCAGGGAAGCGCTTATTCCACTGAGCCATCTCCTGGCCCCTGCCTTCATGTTCTGCAGCTGGACGAAGATGCAGCAAAGCAGAGATCACAACAGCTGCAATTAGGGTCTTTCTCAAGCAGAAAGGGTTACATTTTTCAAGTTAAAAATATTTGTGTTGCTTTGGACGGGTATCTGGTAATATCTACCAATGGTTAAAGATAAAGCTCCTAACCCTACATCCTGTTTTGAAGGCAAAAGGAAGAAAAATATTTTTTTCATCCTCTATTTAAGGCTCTACCAACTTATTCCAAAGAAAAGACAATGACTCAGAGTTTCAAACTTAGGACATCAGTCTATTTGGTTCCTCAGTGTGCTGGCCAGGACCTACTGGATGACAGAGGTGGGGGCACAGGAAGCCAGAGGGGATATCAGTGGGAGATCATGTTTGCCCAGGGAGGATTTCGCAGTTTGACCTGTCTATTTAATAAAACATATTTTGGTAATTTAGTATGGTGGACCTAATTGATCCAAAGCTTATAGATGTCAGTTCCCCCTTGTGTTTATTATTCCCTAGGTCTTCACACGGAACTTTCAGAGGCAGAAAAACATATTTTAGCTATTCAGCTGCTTCTGAGATCAAGAACACTGAGCTGTACTATAATGGCCTGGGATAATAATGAAATTGTGGATATTTATTTATTTTGAAGTTATCTATAGATCCTGAAATGTTTATAGGCACCACATGATATATGAGATTTACCTTAAAATACTCTGCAAAAAAATTAAATGTGGAGCAGGGAAAAACAGACAAAAGAAAGAGTGCAAATTGTTGAAGCTCGTTGGTAAATAATGGGAATTCATTCATGAGACTTGCATCTCTCCTCTGGTACACTTGAAAAACTTTCCATCACAGAAATTTTAAAAAACAAAAATAAATACAGCTTTGGGGGAAAAAACCAAAACTGCTCCAAGAGGACCTGGGGCCTCACCCTGGAGTCTGTCCACACAGTTGGAGGTTCTGGGCCTTGTGCCCCAAAACTGGCAGGATTGTGACAGCCATTCAGCGTGGCTTTCGCCACACAGCTTTTTGGATGTTAGCTATGGCTTTGCTCATGTCAGATGCCTGTACGCTTCAGAGGCACAGTGGCTGGGCTGCACTCGCCAGGGCTAGGCTCGCCCAGGCTGTATTTGATCTGACCACTTCTCTTTACTTTGGAACCATCTGGAATCGGCTGTGTCCCCTTCCTCTTTCTCTCTAGTCCCCTGGCGCTGCAAAATGAGCAGTGCTGGAGTGCATGTTCAAAATGAGCGGGCCTCCTTCAGCACAGCACAGGCTGAAAGCTGCAGCAAGGGAATTCTGAAATCACGCTAGATAGCCAGGAATTCATGGCAAGATCTGGGGTCCTGGAACGGAAAAAATCTCAGTGGATGGGTGTGGAGGCGCCTTCAGGATGTGCTGGGAAGACCAGGACTTGACAACTGTCAGGGGCAGAGCAGATAGCTGACTGACTCTGTCAGGGGCTGGGAAGCAGCACCTGGGCCAATTAAAGGAACACTGGAAGGGTAAACAAAACCCAGTAACCATGGTTACCTTCTGGGGAAGGGAAGCTGGAGACAGGAATGGAAGCACAATCTCTTCATAGTCCACTCTGAGTTAGAGTTTTGAGTTTTTAATTATGATATGTGCTTCCTCTTGACATGAAATCAAGACAGGACGAATAAACAAGGTCTGTGGGTGGTTCCCAAGCTGGACTGTCTCCATGGGGGTGTGGATGAGGTGAGAGGGAGCTGCCCCTCCCATGACTTCACTACAAGCCAAACTAAATTAATCAAGAGGTGGCATCCTTTCCACATCTACAAGTGTGAGGCTTCCTCATCTTTCAGTCTTGTCATTGCAAAGGGTTTTATTCTCCCTGACAGCCTGTACCTGACAAGGGCTCCCACCTTGGCCTTCTGCTTTCCTGCCTCCCTGACTCTCAGTTAAAGTGACAGAGCGCAAACCACATGCGGCAGCACTGGAGGCAGGGCTGGAAGATGCGCCCTGGGAGGAATTCCTCTGAGCAGTATAACAGGACAGTCATGGTCTGAGCCTCGTGGGCGGGGTTTCCCCGATGGTTCAGGAAGGGCTCAGGAATCAGCAGCCTGGACTCAGAACATCCAGGAGCTTCTCAAGAGAGTGGCTACACAGATGCCATCGAGGTCAAGGAGGAGGAGGCACAGGGTAGGTCTGACTAGGGGGGTGCGGCGCCTGGCATGCACCCAATAGGGCACCTGAGAAGCCTCAACCTGGAAAGGGTGAATCCTGAGAACTCTGGGAAAAATGTCCTGAGGGACAACGGGGAGCATGAACAGGGACCTCATTTACTTTCTGTCACTGTTTCAATGTGACACAGCACTCAAGTCTGGGGACCTCTAGGGAAGTTAAGGTCCAAGCCAGCGAGAAGGCAAAGGGGTCGGAAATTAGGATGCCTATCCTCCAGGACTAAGGAGGGGCCCTGTCCACCCAGTCCTTTGCAGCCGCCGTGGCTGTTCTCCATCAGGCTCCATCACTGCAGGGACTATGGGGAATTTCCCAGCCTCTGTCTTCTTGCTGTGTCCTAGCTGGCCCCAAGTGGCTACTGCTGGTGGCCAGAGCATCACTTCCCTGCAGTGTGGAGCCAGGACAGCACCCACAAGGCTGAGCTTGGGTGTACTGTGCCAGCCAGGCTCTGCCTCCTCAGATGCCCACTCCATGGGCGCTTCCCAATGGCTAAGCTGGTCGATATTTTGAGCAGAAACTAGGCTGGGGTAAACGGTCCTACTCTACAGTTTGTGCTGCTTCTCATGCCCAACAATTTTTGACCAGGGAGCACCAGGGCCATGGATCAGACTTCTCCGGCTGATGCTCAGCTGGTGGAAGGGAGCCTAAGCAGAAATGCAGAACTCAGGCAGTTGTAAAGGCAGCTCCCAGAGGCCCTGGCCCTCCTGCCTACCTGGGGTCAGATGAATGCTGACTTTCTTTGGAAGGACTATGTTGCGAGCTGGGACGTGGCACAGGTCAGACAAGGGACCTTGAAGCTCCTTTCCTAAAGCAGGCCCATGAAAGGCCAGGTGCACCCAAACAGGGAACTAAGCCTTAGAGCCCCACCCCCCATACCCCACCCCGTGGGCAGGGGAGAAGCAAGGGGAGTGAGTACATTCTAAATGCTATTCTGGGGCTCAAAGCCAAGCGAACTGCATGACGTTTGTGAGTCTGTTGAGTGCTGTGAATTGTTGTTGAATAAGTCCGTCTTAGGGTTGGAATTGCTTGGGTGGAGCTGTGGAAACTAGGGGGCCAGGGCTGCTCAAAGGCAGTGAGTGCTGTGGGCCTCCAGGCAGAGACGGCAGAATCAGCTCAGCACACACCTGCTGCCCTCTGGTCTCTGCTGGGTGTATGCATGTTCATATGCGAAAGTGACTAGAGACCAGAATGAACGATTTCAGCAATGGTGGAAACCTAAAGCGTGACACAGAAAACAGGTGAACCTGACAGGGATGGAGACCAGCTAATTTTAGTTTCGAATTTTATGGTCCCACAGCTAGGGGAGTCATTTCAAAGGGCTGTGCTGGGCAAATGCTATTCCTTTCCATGCTGTGAACCAACACTTGGAAGAGACCGGAGCAACTGCACCTCAACGAAGCGTCTTAGTGGTCAGCATGCGACCCCCCCTCGCCCCAGCGCCCAGCCCCACACTCTGGGACACCACCTCATCCCCCCGGCCTTGGCTGCTCACCTGTCTCAGGGTCACTAAAGTCTGGCAAAGTGATTGTGTTCAGCTGCCGTCTGTCAGCGATGGTTCTGTCTAAGAGGCTGCTCCCGCGTCCAGAGTCACTGCAAAACACAGTGCCAACATCAGTCACCCGAAAGGCAGTGGGGTGCAGGGGGGGGAGGCCCCGCCAGGGCAGGCTGCTGAGGCCCCTCCACCAGCTCTCAGTGTTCCCGACATCCCTTGGCGCCTTTCCACACGTGCAGGGTATCGTGCTTCCTGCCCAGGCCTGGCTGGGATCCCTCAGAAGTCAGCAGCAGGGCCGGCCAAATAGCTCAGTGGATTAAATGGCCTGCAAGCAGGCACAGGGACCAGGGTTCGATCCCTAATCCCAGCTCTTGGGAGGCTGTAAACAGGTGGATCACCTCGAGTCTGATCTAGTAGTAAGACCCTGAACACCCTGTATATCCTTCCCTAAAAAAATAAAAATAAAAAATTTGGGCTGGGGAGGTGGTGCAGTGGAATAAATGCTTCCCTGGCAAGTGAAAGGGCCTGAGTTCAAACCCCAGTTCTGCCAAAAAAAAAAAAAAAATCAGCAGCAGACACAGCTGAGCCACCTCACCACCCCCGCCAGTCTTGGATCCTTAAAGGATACAAAAAAATGAAGACTTTAAACCAGGTTCTCCGTCCACCTGCCAGAGAAGCTGGCTGGCATTATGAGCTATGAAGTCACAGAACTCGCCAAGCTGATGCATCACCCACCAGGGATGGCTTCAATTTTAAAGCTTTTGATGGACTGCGGTACTGTGGACAGAGCCCAGGGCGTTCCCACCGAGCCACACGCTCCAGCCTTTATTTTTTACTTTGAGACACACAGGGTGTCACTAAGGTACTAAGTAGCCCAGGCTGGGTTAGAACTTACAGTCCTCCTCTGAGACATCTTTATGAAGCATACTCTACACAAGTGCTTTTGAAACTTTTACTTATTTATCTGGTATAGGGCCTTGCTATGCAGCTTGTAGACTTGTAGCGATCCTCCTGTCCAAGCCTCCCAGCCTGGGATTACAGGTGTGCACTACCATGCCTGGTTTCAGTGGCCAGCATGGTGCACCTGGGGCTCTGGCGCTGGCACAGCATGCGGTATGGGGGATCGAGCCTGGGTCCTTGCGCTTGCCAGGCAGGCACTTGCATCGCCAAGGATCTCCCCAGCCCTACACAAGTGCTTCTGAAACCTCACAGCATGGGAATATCATCAACATTTCCTGATGCTAACATCTTACTCCAGACCAAATCTGATCTCAGGGGCCAGGCCCTAGTTTTCAAAGCTGGCCAGAGGGTTTTAGGGAGCATCTGCCTGCTTGGAGCACCCTGGCCTTTACTTTTTAGAGCCATGGTCACAGGCTCATTTGTGTCCCCAGAAGAAGCCTTTGTGAAACATCACATGGGAGAAGTTTCTAGCTCATGAAGAGGAAAAGGTGACAGGGCGAGCTGATGGCAGCAGAGCTGGCCCTGTGGGCGCACCCGACACTCCTGAGCTGACAAAGGGGCCTGGAGCGGACCTGAAGGGACCTGGAGGGGACAGAGCAGAGTTTTGGTACCCACTTCCAGATCACACAGCCATCCGCTCTGCACTGCCACATTACTGAAGGCCCTCTCCAGCCCAGCCACAAAACAAGTCTGGCAGAATTCCCTCAGCAATGTCACAGGACACCATGGCAGGCCTACCTGCAATGGAAACATTTTTGAGACCTTAGCCCATACAGACATTTTCCTTTTAATTCTTATAAGTAAAAACTATTAGGGGGCTGGTGAGATGGCTCAGTGGTCTAAAGCACCTACTTGGAACAAGCTTGGCAAAGCACAGGGACCGCGGTTCAATCCCCCAGCACCACAT
>NW_004524646.1:2680585-2748907 GCF_000260255.1 Octodon degus
AAAAAAAAAAATTAAAAAAAAAAAAAAAAAAACTATTAGGGCTGGCCAGATAGCTCAGCAGACTAAAGCACCGGCTTAGGCAGTGTGCAGCAGCCAGGGTTTGAACCCTGGCCTGCCCTGCCAGCCCTGCTGCTGGGGTGCGCTAAGATAGTGATTGAGACTGGGTGTGGTGGTACACGCCTGTAATCGCAGCACTTGGGAGGCTGAAAACAGGAAAATCACTATGACTCCAATCTGTGTAGTGAGACCCTGTAACCCTGTACTAAAATACACTAAAAAAATTGTTTTAAAAATAATATAAAAACTATTGCTTTGCCCCACCCCCTCCATCACCATAATCCTTCTGGGGTTTTGAAGAACAATTTTTTGTTGCTGTTCAGAAATTTAAATTCTGTAATAAAGGGACGCAATTTCCTTCCTCTAGGTAGCTAGTGCTGAAAGCAGTACAACAAGATTTGGTATGGAACTTAATAAAGCTCACAGGCTACAGTTTCTGTATTCGGTATGCATGAGAGGAAACCACAGGGCACAGAGGAGACTTCCTGCAACACAGGATCTTTGTCAGCCTACACTTATTACATCATCCCATGCAGCTTTTTTTGGCAACTGCTCTGTTAATTACATCCATAACTTCAAAACAGTAAGTTTGAACAGGCGATAACATAAAAGCACACACAAATTTTCACTAACTGCAGAATTAACATTGGTCTGCTCATACTGCACTTCCATATAAATGTGACAAAGGATTAAGTAGCTGATAATATTGCAGTGGCTCCCCACTTAGGAGGTTTTCTGAAAACTTTGCCTCAAAAATATAGTGGCATTTTTCATCCTGGTGGGGATTCCAGAGCACAGTGGGTGCTAGCACTGCCAGGAAGGCCCTGCCTGGGACAGGGTCCACCCCTGGGTGTGTTCAGTCACAGTGCTGCAGGCCTGCATCTCACCGGGCTCCAGACAGGGGCTTTGGCTGCCCCCTGTGATGCTGTGGGGGGGCCCAGAGATGGAGGTCTTGGGACCCAGCTTGGGGACCTGGTTCTCCTCCTACACCGGTCAGTAATAAGCAAGACCACTGCGGCTCAGCGAGTGCCCTGGCCAGATGAGAAGACTTATCCTTCTACACGGAACTGTGAGGGACAGAAGGGGCTGGTGTAGATGGAGGATTCTGCGGGGCTGTAATTTCTAGGCACGTGCCAGGTGCCATACACATACCCACCTACAAACACGCCTCTGAGGTCAGTGCAGCTGGTGGATACCAGAGGCAATTCATCCCTGGGCTCCTGTGTCATTAGGGGAGGCGTGGAACAGCTAAGTCAAGGACCACCCAGTTCAAATGTCAGAAACCCTGACAAAACCCATACTCATCGGTGCACCTGCTCACTGAAATCACACAGGATGCACCTCCTTAGTGAAGGCTACACTTGCCAACATTCCTCACTCATCTTCCTTATTTCCTCCTGAAAACAGCATACAAGCAACACTTCATAAACTGGGGATGCCTTTGCTTCCACCCAGAATGTCTTCTTACTAAAAATAATTCGGTATTTTTGATTAAGAATTTGGCTAGACAATTAAAGCAATTTTCAGTTCTTCACTTCTGTGGTATAGCACCTTAGCCAATCAAGAACCAGTTTTGCTACAGCTTGCAGAATGTGAGAGGCACCAGGGCCAGAGTCCCTAGCTGGCCCACTCTGGTCAGCCTTGAAATCATGTCCTTTCTCCCTCTTTGGCCCAGGATGCTTGGGCAACTCCTGGAGCCACCTGTCCTCACTTCCACACTTCCTGGCCACCTCCCACAGAGGAGGGTAGGGAGGCGGAGAAACCCACTTCTAGTCAGTGATGTGGAGAGACAGTTCAGGGAGAGGAAACTGGGAGGAGCACAAGTCTGGGATGTCCCCAGGCACAGGGTGCACAGTCAGGGACCTGCTATTCCCCACTAAGACTGTTCAGGTTATACTGTAATGACATCTAAGGCTGTATTGGAAGTTAGGAACTTCTGAGAAAGCTCTGTCTTTCATGGCCACATGGAGGCAAAACGCAAGGGCAACGTGGTGGTAGTGGTGGCAGTGGGAGATGAGGAGGCAGAAACTCTGAGTTCTCTCCACAGCTTTGCCTCCTGGAGCAGAACCTGGCACATGTGAAAACTAGATTAAGGAAAGGAGAATGGGTGGCAAACAGAGAAGAGGTGGGGGTGAGAGGGACCTGTTTTTCTTCAGGCCTCCAAGGCCTAGGTTATCAGAGAAACCCTCAATATCCCTGGCTCTTATTCTTCTCATCAGTAAGAGGAGTATGACATAACGTGGCATTGGCCCATTTTATCTAGCTTCTTCAAAGATGAAATGAGATCCTGCTTTGTAAAAAGAAAAGCTGTACCAAAAGGCTGGTCACACTCAGCATGAAGTGAGCTCTCCTACTTCCAAGTGAGGCCAGAGCGAGAAAAATGTGTGCGTGCGTGCGTGCGTGCATGTGTGTTTGACTTTAAACACTGTTTGTTGCTACGTGACTGAAGTTAAGACTTAGGAGAAAAAAGAAATTTCTTCCAACCACGGAGAAGTCAACCAATGACTGAAAATGGATATGGGTCAAGCGGCAGTGACAAGAATGGAAAAGAAGTGGTTAACAATTAAAGAAACTGTCACCTCAAGACAGGCAGCACGCTGTCATGAGGGGAATGTTGATGTCCATGGACATGGGTTTGAATCGCAGCTCTGCTGCTTCCTTGGGAAAACAGATGAGTTATGTAGCTTCCTTTAGCTTCAATTTTATTTGCTATAAAAGGGAAATGGCAATAGTTATCTTGCAAAGCTAATGCCAGGATTGAAGACCACACATGACTGGCCTAGTACAGTACTGGCACAGAGAAGTTTCAATAAACACAGTTATTACCACCCCTGGCTGAAATGCTGTGCAATTCAGGGCAGGGAGCCTGCTGAGCCCTTCTGGGGAGAATAGGTCAGATTCATACGGTCTTGAATGGCCTCGTCAATATGCACAAGAACCAAGGAAGTGTTATCTCTGCCAGGGGTGAAGAGACAAAACATGAGACAGATTTCTATCCTAAATGCAAGCAAAACTGCAGAGCCAGGGAAAGAGAATCCAGGCTTCTGAAATGACAAACGCCTCGACAAATGTACTCTCGAGAGAATGACACCCACTATTTTGCTCACAGCAAGAGCTGCATTCTACAACTGCAGGTGGAACCCTATTGGCAAGTTTTCTAAGCCTCCGTTCAGGGACTAGCTCATACTGTGATTTCCTTTAAGCAAAAATAAAGAGGGAAAGAGCTGCTAGAACACGAAGCTCGGGTCTGTTCTCAATTTGGCCACTCACTCCCTGAGGCTGCCCACGTCTTCCTCAGCCTCCTCTTGCTGCCTGGGGGCTCTGCTGAGCTTCAGGAAGGGTAGGGAAGACTGGGAGTCCTAGGAGGTGGGGCACGGGGCCCAGCACCCCTGCACACAGCAGAGACAGGGGCCAGAGTCGTGACATCAGAGAGCCTGCTCTGGCTAGAAATGAACTGCTTCCTGCCAAAATATTTCTGCTCCATGTCCAGTTTGTTTTATTTGCAGGAAGGGATGCTTCTCATACACTTGTTCGTGTGACTTCACCCTTTCCTAATGCCCTGTAGGATCTGAAGGTAGATTAAGCTGCCGGTCCCATGTCACCTCATCTGGGGCCGAGAAGTGTCAGGACACAGCCCTGTCTCTTTGTGCTGCTCTCTGAGGCTGGGGCCGCTTCTGATGCAAGCAGGCTGGGAGCACAGCGCAGTCTGCACCATGGTGAGGACTGCCAAGAAACATTTATTTATATCCCAGAGAAAATGAAGTTTAAAAATCTAAACAAACAGGAAGCTTCTGGGGAGGAGCTGGAGGCAGCGCGAGGGAGGAGGGAGCGCCCCCCACGGCGGCTGAGGCTCACACCAGACCAGGGTCCTTCTGCTCTGACCCCGAGAGCTTCT
Organism: Octodon degus; assembly: GCF_000260255.1. NCBI lineage: Eukaryota > Metazoa > Chordata > Mammalia > Rodentia > Octodontidae > Octodon > Octodon degus. The sequence goes on from NW_004524646.1 coordinate 2,684,538, forward strand.
TCAGGAAACAGAGGAAGTATGGGCATGGCCCAGGCGTTTGGTTAAGTATTTTTAAAAAGCTTTCCAATTCTGCTATTTTCTTCTCCTCACACTCAATATTCTTGGTTGCTAAGTGGGAGGAAATGTGGGGAGGTGGGAGAGGTGTGGAGAGCGGAGGGAAAATTGGCAACGTGAAAGCTGATGGGTTTATTTTCTCCTTCCTCAAGGGGGTACAGGCAAAGGCTGCGCTCCCGCACCCAGGCAACCAGCTGGGGCAGTGTCTGCAGGCGGTGGTGGGGTTAGAGGCAGACTGCTGCCACGGACAGAGCGGGCCTTCTGGGGAAGGAAACACAGCGACTTCCAGTCGGGCTGACAATCTCAGATGAGCTGAGTTCCTTCTAAGTTACAATGAACTGTACTCTAGACCAAACCCACAAAAGGGAAGAGGCCAGGTTCATTATTACCTGTCACCAAAAGCATGGGGAAGTCAGCGCAGGGCAATGGTGACCTCCAGACAGTGGCTGTAAGGGTGCCTTTGGGGGAGTCTCCCCAGTGACCGCTGGACCCACCCGAGCGCCTTCCCTCAGATGCTCTGCCCCAGGAAATGCGCCCCAGCCTTGCCAGCGGGCCTGCGGGCAGCCGGGCATCTGGCTGCAGCGTGTTGGGTCCACGCTGCCTTCCCCAGAGCCGCCGAGTCCAAGAGGAGTCTCTCGCTCCTTCCTGACAAGGCTACTTGACCGTCCTGAAAGGACAGAAGTTTATCTGCAGAAAACTGACAGTAGAGCACATGGATTTTCTTTGCTAGACATACAATGGATGTCCACCTACAGAAAAGACAGCCCCAAGCAATGTCAGCATATGAACTGCCTCCTAGGGTATTGTTTCTGCCTCTATTTGCAAACCTATTTTAGCATTTCTGCCTCTGTGTATACTTTTTGAAATTCTTCTTTAAACGGACCTTAACATGTCACTGGTTCCCTCATTAGTTAATTATATATATAATCTTTGGCACTTATTTATCTTATATTTGCGTGAGTCACCATTTTAACTTTTTGCCAGTTTATATATAGCAATTTTTCCTCTCCTTAGTAGGATGCGGTCTGTTGTCTATGTAGCCTTTAAAAAAACAATACTGCAGGAATCCCATCTGGAATACATTGGTGACTGGTCCATACACAAATTACCTGCAAGACAGGAGTTAAGTACATGGCTGGCAGAGAAAGGTTGGAGAGAGATCGGTGGGAACTGAGCCTATGGCTCACCATGGCAGCAAAAGCAGAAGAAACCCATGACTTGGGGCTACATCAGCTTCTGAGAGAAAATGGTTTGAGGCTCCATCACTAGGATCTGCCACTTGAGGGGACGTGAGGGTACAGGAGGTGACCGTTAACACCTGCTAAGTACCACTCAGAGACGGCGCTGCCAGGTGGGGACCCATGCAAGCCTGGCTTCTTACCTGGGGTTGGTTAGGTTGTAGCAGGATTTCCATATTTGTAACATGTGCTTACAGGTGAGCAGCGCCTCATCCGGGCCCCGGCACAGTGACTCCAGCTTCACTTTGGAAAACAGCAGTCTACAAGGAGAGACAAGGGAGAAAAACACGCAGCTCAAGCCAGAGGGCCCCGACTCAAGCTGCACAGAGAGGCGGGCTCGGCCCCGGGCTCAGGGTGACTGGACTCCGAATGGGGCATCCCTAGCTATGGTCTAGGAAAAGCAGCGGCCGCAGAGTCAAGGATTCCAGAACCCCAGATCAACACACAGCTTTGCACTGGGCTCCCCAGTGCCAGTCCAGGGTGGCTAACTGTGGCCAAATTAAAAGCATCAGAATAGCCACCTGAAGTCAAGACACGGGGATCTCACTAATGCTGCTTTTTAGAACAAAACCAATTTATGTATGAGCCTTCAAAGTTTCATTAAAAGTATAATCTTGGTTCACTTACAAAATTACACAGGAGCTATGACTTGATTGATATAAGTATCTACAGATAACTTTCCATGATGTTCTTCCTTAGAAGCTTCAAGAAGCCTGACCTAGCGCTGGCAAGATAGCTCAGGGGTTGATCCTTGGCACCACATGCTGCACCAGCCTCCACCCTCAGGGTGGGCTGAGCTGGCCAAAACAAAAAAGAAGCCTGACTTAAAGGTACATAAAGTAAGATCCAGACCCATCTCTTCCTGCTTTGTAAAGGGTAGATGTCAGGGCTCCACAATCACCCAGATTTTTGTTACCACCATTGCTTCAGCCTCCATCCACACCTTCTGAGCACTATACTAGAGCCTTTTTATGCCCTCCTAATTCTCCTTTGGTTTCTCTGGAGACATCAGTTTGGACAAGGCCAATCTCAGCTCTCTTGGTTCCTTTCACCAATATATAGAGAAGTCTTGGCACAAACCTAGATTCTCTGCCAGTCATCTTCCCATCCCTGAACCTGCCCAGTCCTCAGAAGTCTTATAAAGATCCCCAGTAATCGTTTCCAAGCACTGGGATGGTAAGGCAGGAGGATCACAAATTCAGGCCTAGTCTGTGCAACTTAGCAACTTGGTGAGACACTATCTCAAGAGAAAAATAAATAATACAGGGCTGGGGAGATAGCTCAGTGCTATAAGCACCTGCCTGGCAAGCATAAGGTCCTGAGTTCGATCCCTGATACCAACCAACAAACAAATGAATAAAATGAACAATACAGGGCTGGACATGTAGTTCAGTGGAAAGACCTTGGGTTAAATCTCAAGTACCATTAAAAACATCAAGGAATCATGTTTTCTGCCCTAGCCTAGCAAATCACCACAATATCTTACTCCCTAAACAGCCAGTCAGGATAACAGCCAGTCAGGATTCCTTCTCTAGTCCTTTGTGGCCCTCCAGCCACTGCCGTCCTCTCCTTAGCATCGTGCCCTGTGCCGTGCGTCCTTCCTCCCATTGGTATCTCCCAGCTACGTGCCATGCTTCTCCCTCAGTGCTGTCACTGCATATGTCACGTCCTCGCCTGTGCTCGCTTCTTAATTCTTCCCCAGTGCAACTAAAACCTACTTCCTCGTGTAAGTCTTCCATCGATACCACTTTCACTCTATGTTCTCTACTCAGTAGGTACCACACCAGTGAGTGTTTGCAGTTAAGGACAATTTAAAAGGGAGAAAGACAAAAGCAACTGCAGGTCACCCCCGCCTCAGCACAGCCCATCACTGTCATCTCTGCAATCACCCTTTGGTGGATCCGGGGATTGAACTCAGGCCCTTGCACTTGCCAGGGAAGCACTTATTCTGGTGAGCCATCTCCCCAGCTCCTGCAGTCACCTTTTTCAGGAGGTGGTGTTTGTAACTCTTTCTTGGAGGACACTGGGGCTTCACAACAGCGCCCCCTGGACAGTTGTGTTCTGTACGTAAAAGGGCTCTGCTGCCCCGCTTCTTCCACAGTGCCTAGGATTGTGCTCTGCATTAAGCAGGCCTCTGATCACCTCTGCTCACTCCCTGCCTTCTTTACACGCCATGGCGATGAAGAAGTGCATTTGCAGTGACCTAAGTTAGACATGCGGCAGTTCTTCAAGGATGCATGATGCACCGTCCTCAGCCCGAGGCGCTGGAGAGGAGCCAGGCCTCTCTGTGAGAGAAGGGACAGTGTGGTCCTCTCCAGTCATTAAGCAATCTCAGTGGTGGGCTAGCACCAAATGCTCCTACCCAGTGAGACAAAGAAAGCCAAACAGGGGTGCTGCGGGCTCCCTGAGCCTAGGTTTTCAGAACCTGGGCTGATGGGACGACAGGTCACATGATAAAAAGGATGTGGTGCCAGATCTGCAAGCAGATGGGAACAAAGAGCAAGGCCACATGGAAGAAGAGGGCTCAGTTTTTGCCCATAATAGCTCAAGAGGAGGAAATTCCCTTGCAGCTCTACCAGGGCCACCTGGAGGGAGGCACACACTCAGGGTGTCTCACGGGGTTTAGAAAGCAGCTGGCTCCTGCGGAGGTCTGCATGAGCCCAGAGCACGGCAGGGACACGTTCCCACCAAACTCACTTCAGCTGAGAGATGTATTACAAAGGAAGAACGCGCAAAAGGTTGCTTGTAGCCTGTGGCGCAGAGCTAGTGGGAGTCCACAGACTCCCCTGGATGGGGGTGACTGCGACCACAGGAGGCCCAGCAGGCTGCACCACCGGTGGCGAAGGTGGGGGTGCGAGTGCTGTGCTCCTCCAGCCCAGCCAGGCTCAGCAGAGGACTTGGAGGGGGTGGGAAGGCTTCCCTGCCCTGCAGGCAGTGCAGCGGCTCTCACAGCAATTAGCCTCGATTGCTTCCACTGTACCTAAAGCACAAAATGCCAGAGCACATGGCTAAGCCTCAGCTGGGGGAACAGTTCTTTGCAAGGCTTCTTGGCTGGAAAAAGAACTTCTAATTAACATGAAATAACAGCTTTCAAACACTTGACTCAGGATATGGAGTTGAAAGGTGTGGGCTGGATTTAAGAGAACCAGACAGGAAGAACAATAGTAGAACTGCTGAGCACAAATGATGGAAAAGGCACTTGGAAGAGAGGCGAGAGGAGCACGGGGAAGACCCTGGCAGAGGAAAGGAGCTGGAGGGCACAGGTGCGGGCAGGGAGAAGCACCGAGGCTGCCAGCTACCGGCGGCACCCATGCCAGCTCACTCGGGACAGGAGGCACAGCAGCGGGGTGCAGCCTCCTCCCCTCGTCCCCAGACCTCAGCTGGCTGGCGAGGCAGGCATCAAGGCTGAACACAGAAGCAGGGGTGCTTGTCACTGGACCCACCCAAGCCTGCCTGTGCATTTCAAGGCTACTCTGAAACATCTGGTGGGTGCGAGCTACGAGCTACGTTAGTGCGGGGACAAGAGTACAACGATCAGCATTGATTGGCAGTGGTTGATGTCCAAAGATATTATGGATTCAATCTACTGAGGAACCCTGAGGCAAAACCAAATGATGAAAAAGCTTGGCCCAAACCCGCATCTGACACACTTCAATGTGTCCAATTGTCACCCTGATGCAGACTGCAGGGGGCACTGCCAGCCCCGCCACCAGGTGCACCAGGACACGTCTGGAGTCACATGTCCTCCTCACCCCTGCGCTGCCTCCCAGTTCCTTCACCTGATTCCCAAAAAAGAAATGTTTTGCTCCTCGGGTCACTGAAAACATACACAACTAATGCAGAGCTGCGCTGCAATACCACGCTCCGTTACTGGTAATTTAAATCTAGCATTTTCACAGATCAAAACACTCAGATTTTGTCTTATTCTAGAATGAATGGCTATCACCAAAAATGCAAAAAAACAAATGTTGGTGAGGTGGTAAGGGAAAGGGGGAACTGTTCTACCTTGCTGGTGAGACTGTAACCTAGTACAACCACAGTGGGCACCAGTGTGGAGTGTCCTCAAGAACCGAAACTAGAAACTCCGTTTGACTCAGCTACTGGCTTTCTAGATGTCTTTCTGAAAAGGTGAAAGGCATCACATGACAGTGACGCATGCACACCCATGTGTCTAGCGGCACAATTCAACATAACTCAATTTTGGAAGGGACCAAGATGCTATCGGCAGATGAATGGGGAAAGCAAATGTGGTATTTATGCACAACGGAGTACTATGCTGCCATAAAGGCTAAACTCGTGTCATCTGTTGAATCATAATTTCTCTATACCTAAAATATAAATAAAGAACAAAATAAAAGATAATAGGAATTAGGGAGATAGATCTTTTATAGAAGAGATGGGGATCAAGAGGGAGAGGAAGGGATGAAAAAGAATTAAATGTTATATGCACATATCAACTTCTCACAAGGAATGTAATTATTATGTACTACAAACACGTACTAATAAAAACTAAAACTTAAAAAAAACCCCACCACATCTAGTATTTCCTAAAATGCCCTTTGTGATCTGACTCCTGCTCACATGTTGGCCACTGAGGGGGCTGTTCGTGGCCTGTGACACGTGTCTCATGACAAAGCCACGGCCACCTTCCCCATGTCACTCACCTTCTGGGCCTCTGCACGTGCCACTCCTTGGTTCGGAGCCCCTGGCCCACCCATCTCTCCTGCTTTCTGCGCACCTACTACTCCTGCGACACTCAGCTGACAGTGCCTCCTCACAGGAGGGGAAGAGGCAGCACCAAGGAGCAAACCGCCCAAATGGAGTGCGGCTGCAAGAACCAGGAGTGCTCCCGCCTGGGGCACAGCAAGCCACTTCTTCTTCCAGAAGTAACAATAACAAGAATAACAGTAACCGTGAGCCACTTCACATATCTAATCATGGATTCCAAGGACGGCCCTGTAAATTAGGTGGAGAATTAAGTAAGCTGCTCTAGTTCACACCACTAGTGATCTGCAGAACAGATACTTAAATTGAAGTCCATCTGACTCTGCAGGAATGAACAAGAAACAGGAGAAAGACTTCAAATCTGACCATACTCCTGGCGCCAATGGAGACCTGTGGCATTTTCTAATTCATTGCTAGGATTAAAAACCTAGAAACATTTAAAGCTCTGGTTTTTATGCTGTTTGGAATAGAAATGGTGTAAAGAGCAAGGCCAGGTGCTCCGAGAGCTGACGGGCCCAGCAGTGCCACCCTGCAGCCTTGAACCTGGCCGTGCTGGGCTGCTACGGGCTTGCGCCTAAGATCTCAGGTGAGCTTCTTTAAGGCCTGATCACGTTGTATGTGTGCATCTGTGACTCGCCTTTCACTCCGAAGCTCAGGGCATACGAAAGTCTAGTTATGTGAAAGACCTACTTAATATGTTTTACTTTATTAATAAAAAATATTTTACAACACTTTTGAAATTTCTTAAAGAATCCCAGAATAATTCTTGTGAATATCCAGTATGTTAGAGCTTAGGAAGGACTTACATCTACCTCCCATGAGACCCCCAGGTGTGCGGGAAGGAATCAAAGTGGCATTTGGCAGGGCCAGATGGACCATCTAATGGTCGTCCCCAGGAAGGCTCCCATTTCCTGGAAACTGCCAGCTCACTGGAAGTCACATCTGCACCAACTCTCACCTGCCTCCTCCTGGCCCACCCCTGGGGGTGCCGGAGTCCACATCACGACTGGTGGTTGAGATGAGGCTCAAAGGTGGATGTTTCTGAATTCCAAAATTTAATATACATTGCAAAACTTACTGAAGAGCTCTCAATGGCAAGAAATTAGAAGAATCTAAAATGATTCTGAAGTACTAGTTCCCCCCAAGCTTATTTGGCAGCATAAAAATGTGTTTGTGAAGGGCACTGGGGAGAAAACATGTGCACTAATACACAAAGCCTCACTAACTAGCTGAACTGTGAGTGTTGCACTCACAGCAGCTGATTTAGCAACAGAACCACAGGAACCAAAAACAGCTATTTTGCTGATTTGTGTCTATGAGCTCGCGGGCTCAGCATGCCAGTGGCCTGCTCCTTCTACATCTACTGAGTGTGAGCAGAGAGACAAGCAGCACAGCAGAAAAGCCTGGGGAATGTGCCCGAGAGGAGCACTGGCCGCTGGGCCCTGACTGCTTTCCCACTTCCTGCAGCTGGGAGCCTGCTTGGAGAGCCGGCTGCCAAGCACCTGAAGGAAAGTGAGTAACTGTCACCGGTAAAACAAAGGAAAGACGGCAAAGGTGGGTGAAGACAAGTGTGTTGGGAGGAAATGTTACATGGAGAAGAGGTTCGCCAGCTGAGGAATCAGAAGGGCAGGAGAAATCAGAAGCGAGGTGCCAAAGGCATGTGGTGATGAGAGAAGGGGATGGAGATCTGAAGTCAGATGAGTCAGCTGGGGAGAGATAGTCTGAAAAGGCTGGTGGAGCAGACGGAGTGCAGCTCAGCGCTGCTCTAGAGAGGCGTGTCAGAAATCTCACTTGCCAGCCCCTCAGGAGGGGACAAGGTGTTTCTCTTCAGTTCCAGTAAGGCTTGTACGAAAGCTACCTCCACTCACTGTCATTCCCCTTTCTGTGGGCCTGGGCTGGCTGGGGCCGTGGCTCTCCCAGCTGGGTTTCCCACGCAGCCCCACCTTGGATGGGGCTGAATCTTTGCAAAGAGCAGCCTGCGGTCCTGGGCTGTCACTGCCACTGAACACCACAGCTGTGACCCGCCTGCTGCAGCTGGATGGGACTGATCCTGGCAGGTGAGCCCATGCCACGTGTGGCTCACAGCTATGTGGTGCTGGGGCTGAGGTACGGCAGGTCACCTGAGGGCCCTTTGACAACAGCTGGGAAGAGATGAGGTGTAGAACCAGATGGGGTGACTTTCCACTAGACACCAAATACTGCCTAGGGCCTCACTAATTGTAGTCATAAATGTCACTTGTGTGAATGATCTCATTACTCAACTGCTACACAGGAAATACACAATTTCTTAGGTCATCTGGCTTACCAATTGCTCTACTGATATGCTACTGGTTGACTTATCAGAAAAAATATAGATTTTTTTTTCAATTAATCCAAAGGCAGAAAAGGCCTTGAGAGGTCCTAGAATACTCTGCCACTCAGCAGGTGGCCCAGGACTGAGAGCCTCAGTATATCCTGGGAGTGTATCACAAATAGAATTTCCATGTTCTCCATTCACTCCAGGCCCCCTGAACTGCAATCTACACATTGCTAGATTCTCAGTTAGCTCCAGTTTGGTTACACTCAAGACGTACCACTCTGGTTCATAACTCTCAGTCTTAACCTTCAATGGTCTTATTTTATAAAAAGAAAAGTGACCTCCAAGAAAAAGAGTTCCCATAGCCTCTTTACTTAGGAAATGTAACTTGTGTTTGTTTGTTTGTTTGTTTGTTTGTTTGCTTGGGGGAATGTTCCTGATATATTTTGCTCTCAAGCTCAACAGGAATTCTAAACAAACACTGACGGTAAATGCACATCAAGGGGCAGCCCGGGCTGTGGTCTGCAATAGGATGGTGCCCTTCCTTCCTGTCCTGGGTGGATTCCTCATCAGGGATGTGCTATGGCCCTGCCCAGGGTGTCCACACACCTCCAGCAAGGGCCTGCCAGGTGGGCACGGGGTACCAACCTAGGGGGCATCACTAGTCACTCATACCACAGGCCCACTGAGTCTGCGGTTATCATTCTCTGTAGGAACTGAAGGCCCATCCAGTATTTGTCTTCCAGAACAGACAGGCTAATGCGTCAACATGTCTAGGGGAGCTTGGAGTTACGTGTGCCCGCCCAGTCATCAAATTCAAACACTTCTGAAATATGTGCTGGCCTAACAGAACTCTGCCAGGGCACGAGAGTTACAGCCACCAGTCAGGAAGCCCTGGCCTCTAAGCTTTCAAATCCGAGGTCAAATCTGGACGCCTGGCTCCCAGCCACGTGCTGACTGCTGGTCTGTGAGCTCAGTTCTTCTCGGCGCATCCTCTCAAGCAGGAAGTCGAGGGGCTGAGCCCAGAGAGTGGCCAAGCCAGGCGGCTTGCTGGTAAACTGCTGTCTGGGAGCTATTTAGCCTTGAAGAAAGTTCTAGAAACTTGACCATGTTTAACACCGATGGCTGCTCTAAAAGGAGTCGTGGTGAAATGTTTGGGTGCTTCTAATGAGGTCATCTGGCCTTTCCCCTCTTGGCCTCTCTCATCAGTAAGCCTGGGGGGCTGTCGAGCTCACCCCAGACTCTCAGATCTGATGTCCTAGAAAACTGAGACCACATTTATCCAGCAATAGCAAGCTCCTCGGGGGCCCAAGTGTTAGCAGGTATTAGAAGAGGCCTTACTGTCCAGGGCTTAGCAGCCTTATGCTTGGGCAGGAGGCTGTGTGGGAGGGAGGGAGCTAGGGACCGACTGGCCTGTGCGTTTGGCTGTGCCCCTTGGGATCCTTACCCTGCCCCCTTGTGTGACAGGCAGGAACTCCTGCTGGATCCCGTATCAGTTACGTTTGCTTCTCATTTCAGTCAAAGTGTCAACAATCTGCCATACAGCCCCATCCTTTGGCAGTATTTTTAGAACAAACAACTGACATGTTTAGCTGGAATAAATCACCTCAAGATACCCCAGTTTAACTCTTTTTTTGTTCCCACTGTAGCTACTGACCTCAGCTCTGATTGGCATCCTGGAGCCGACAACCCCAGTTGGGATGCCTGGGGACCCCATGCATGTCACACTGCCTATGTTTCTAGGGCCTCCTCCAACCTGTTTATCGGATGCTGTAATGAAGGGAGCCATTGCATGTCACGCTGTTCTCGAAGCAAGAATCTACAGATAAACAGAATCCCTTTCCCATGCCAGAAGCTGGGTGGGGGGCATGGGTATCCAGGAGGCAGAGGAGCTGCCCTCGGGTCTGGTACATGAGCTGAGGAGCAGGCGGTACAGCAAACTCAGTAGGTGCAGAGTAAAAACCAAAATGGGCGACAGGAGAAGCAGGTACACACATGCCGGGCCATGACTAAGGCTGCCCGGCTACGTGCAGGGCTGAGTTCCAGCCACTCACGACACGAACACATGTTCATGGGCTGGAAATGGGATTCAGAGGTTTCTAGGAAGCTCCTGGCACGAATTCTGTCCATGACCCTCCATACTTTGACTCACTGAATGAGATATCTAGAACCTGGAGATGTGGGAAAGAAGTGCCTTAAAATAAATAAATTTTCTGGGTGCCCCAACTGGAGCGGCATGGCTTTAGTGTGGTCCCTGTCGTGGCTCCCTCCCTGCTCCAGCCTGGCCTCTCAGCTGCTGGGTCTTCCGTGCTCAGGGAAGCTGGTCAGATCTGAGCTCTCTGGCTGACAGGATGACTGGCACATCCTGAAGACTTTCTTCCTAGCACTCTCAGAAAATACTAAAAAAGATGAGCTTTTTTGGAAAGAAAGCAAGATGTGCCATGGAGGTTTTAAGTTTATTGGGCCAATAGCCATCTGCCTGCCTAGAGCTGGTCTATAAAAAAATGGGGAGAAGGTTTTGGGCCAGCATCACTCTGCATCTCAAGGTATACCTGCTCTGATCTAGCTGAAAAGAGGACCTTTCCATGAGCAAATTTGGCTTCAAATACATTTTGCCTCCACTTCTCCTTTTCCAATTCTTCTAGCCTTGCCTTGGAAACCTGGTGTTCAGTTTCTAAGCCAGTTTTTGTAGCATTTTAGAGACTCAGTCTCTCTTGGCAAGCACCCACATTTACTGAAGGCTTTGCCACAGAACCAAAGCCTCACAGAAAAATGACATAAATGGCTGTGGTGTCCCAGAGTCAGCAAGTCCATCCTGGAAGAATGTTGGTGTCACATTCCAGAGCCACAAATCCCCAATAAACTCATCTCAGCCTTCCAAGAGTCCTGGAAGCTCTCCTATAACCAAGCATAACAGTAATGAGAGTTAAGAAACCTGTTGTTTAAAACCTTAAGAGTATGAAGAAAGAAAGAAAGAAAGAAAGAAAGAAAGAAAGAAAGAAAGAAAGAAAGAAAGAAAGAAAGAAAGAGAAAGAAAGGTTGGTCAGGCAGAAGGAAGGGTGGAAGGAAGGGCCGGGGAGATAACTCAGCAGCATAAGCACCTGCCTCACAAGTGCAAGGTCCTGAGTTTGATCCCGGTACTGCAAAATGAATGAATGAATGAATGAATGAATGAATGAATGTTAAAGTATACATACTGTAAGTTTGTCCTTTGAGCCATTCTTGACTGTACAGCTCAGTGGTATTAGGAGCACTCACACCATCCATGCTCATGCAAGTGTCACCGCCATTCATCACTATAACCTTTTTCAACTTGCAAAACTGAAACTCTGGACCCATTAACCTCTTTTTTTTTTTTTTGTACTAGGGATTGAACTTAGGACCTTGTGCTTGCCAGGCAGGCACTTATGCCACAGAGCTATCTCCCTGGCCCCATTCCTCCCCATCCTGCAGCCACCACTGACTTCACTGTGTTTACAAGCCTCACTACTCCAAGTATCTCCAAGTACATATGCAGGAATCACACAGTAACTCTTTTGGTGAGGGGCTTATTTTACTTGGTACAATGAATTCAAGCAGCAGCCATATTTATTGCATGTCGGAATCTCCTTCCTTTACAAGGCTGAGTAATATTCCAGGGTATGCACATACCACACTCTCTGTGCATTCATTTGTGAATGAGCACTGGGTTTCCGACAAGCGTGAACAACATTACTGTGAATCAGTATGGCTGTATCTGTCTAAATCCTCTTTCAATTCTTTTGGATACAGACCTAGATATGGGACTGCTGGATCACGTGTTAGCTCTATTTTTCATTTCTGAGGACCCACCATACTATTTTCCCACTTTGTATTCCCACCAGCAGTGCTGAAAATTTCAACTTCTCTGTATCACCCACACTTGGGACTGTTTTTGCTAAGAGCCAACCCAATAGGCATCTCATCGTGGTTTTGATTTGCATTTCCCTCGTGACTGGTGATGTGAAGAACCTCTTTCTGTGTTTATTGGATGTTTGTATATCTTCTTCCAAGAAAATGTATTCAACTCCTTTGCCCATTCGAAAATCAGGTTGTTTCTTCTGTCGTTCTAGGAAGTTGACCGCAAGCTACGGGACCACTACATCGCACTCCGCTTTAGTCTGTGCTATCTTCCAAGTGGCTGCCCTTTGTCCTCTGTCTACAGACCTCTTCCCAGCTTGCATCCAGGGCTGGCATCCCTGGTCTGATTATTGTGCACCTGTCTCTCCCAGACATCCTTTGGCTACTACTAGATCACCTGTCTAGAATTACGAGATGAACATGAAAAATCTAGAGTGTAAATAACCTGAAGAACAAAATATGAGATAAGTAATAGGAAATAGAAGGATTGACCTTTTGCTAATGAGACCAAGAAATGGAGGAGGGACAGTGGAGGAGGAGAAAAGGAAAGAGCAATAAAAGGCATTCAGATGAGTTCCGTACGTGTACCCACCTACCATGATGAATGTAATCATTATGAACAGCAAATGTATACTAATAAAAATAAAACATAAATAGATGAGTAGCCTCTCTATGGGCCAGCTTTTTTAATCAAATGCAAATTTAATGGGCACACTCATTACCTTATCACTCAGCTCAGGCATAAAAATAGCCCACAACACCTGGCCTCTCAGTGATTGCTGAATCAAAACATTGCTCAAGACGATGTTCCAACTTCCACTCAGTTTCTCTGAGAGTCTGTGTGAGCAGGACAGAGGGAGAGGCACAGTCTCACTTGCCAAAAGGACTTTTACAAAACCAGATCTATATTCCCTGAAGCAATGGATGGCGCTGATTTACTGAGGAGATTAAATGGAGAAATTCTGCTCACGTGGGTTACACTTATTCCCAACACTGTCCCCACTGCTACTGTGATGCTAGCATGTGGTGGGACGAATGTTCAAAGGCAGGTGGTGACCAAGGGCACAGACGTCAAGGCCAGACTGCCTGCATCTGAGTCACGGCTCTGCTGCTTTCCCCTGTGACTCCACTTCCTTATGTGTAAAACAGGGACAATCAGGCAAACTGTCTCAGATAGTTCTCATGAGGGTTAAATTAGTTTTCAAAAGTGCCTGTCATGAAGCAACACAGGCTAACTGACACACATGATCACTTCCGCCCGTTGGTACAGTCACGCCTTGGTGCTTGTGGCTGCAGGACTTGTCAAACTGGTACTCACTGCATTTTGAAAAGAAAAAAATTTTGGCAGTCAGCACTTGCTTGGGACTCACACTCGCTAGAACTCGTGAGTCACCCCACAAGCAGACTGCTTCTTCTCCCCACCCCCACTGGCTGGCCACTCAGCGCTGCTCTCTGGCCATGAGACAGATGAGGCAGCAGCCTCAGGGCAGATCGTGGACAGCACAGAATCCAGCCACTCGCCCTTACTGGGGGTGGTTTGTGGACTGATTATACTTTTGTACCCGGTTGCTAACTGCACATCATGAAAAGGTGAAGAGCAATACCTCTAAGCTTAATAGCCTTGTTTATATTAGCCCCGTAAAATCTGAAAGCTTGGCAAGTACAACGTCCTGAGTTTGACCCCAGGTACTGAAAAAAAAAAAAAAAAATCTGAAAGCTTGGGAGAGCTTTCACAAGTTATTTCTAATTACATTATTTCTTACGGGAAAAAATCTTGAGGTATCTGTAGGTCTTGGCCCTTGTCTCAGGTTTTAGGATGCACGAACCATGAGTACTGAGGTACCACCAGCTAGTTCCCACTGGTGTAAAACGACACGAGGCTGTCTGACAAACTCTGCTTTCACCTGAAGAGAGCTAAGTGCCGCACACAGGAGAACACTATTTTCTTTTTTGTTTTTTTTGAGACAGGACTGCATGTACAGTTTGAGTGGCCTTGGACTCACGGTGTAGCCTAGGCTGGTCTTGAACTACCAGGGATCCTCCCATTTGAGCCCCCTGAGTGCTGGGACTACAGGTGTGAGCCACCGCACTTGGCACAGAACAGCATTTTAAAAGAAGTGTGTTCCTCCAGTCACACGACTTCAGATTTGTTTTACTATCTTGCCAGGCGTCGAGCGCTATGAACTGAAAACACGCTTTACGGGCTGTCCACACGCAACAATGACCCAAATTTCTATGCGTCTCCTTGAGAGTTTTCAGAAATTACTTTCTTGAGCTTTGTGGTGTCATCTGATTTTTTTTTTTTTTTTTTTGCGGAACTAGGATTGAACTCAGGCCCTTGCACTTGCCAGGGAAGCACTTATTCTACTGAGCCATCTCCCCAGCCCCCATCTGATGGGTTTTTAAGTGTGCTACTGAGCTGACCACCTCCTAGAGCACTAGAATGGGGTGAGTGAAGGAGGAAAAAAATACAAACATAAATAAATGAAGCATCTCTAGGGATGTGCGTAATCAGTTTGCATAGAGCAAGAAGCTCAAGTCATAGTGGAGGCTTCCCTGGCAGCCATCGTTAAGTGCATTGAACCCGAATACTAACACATTAGTGACAATGACATCCTCTCCTACCACCAGAAGTGTGACACCCTCTGACGCACTTCACAAAGATGAGAACACCCAACGGCCAGTTCCCACACTGGTATTTATCCAAAAGTGAATTTCAATGCCAGAAACAAAGTCTGAGGGCTTGCTCAATGATCTGACCCGACAGGCCGCTTCGCTGTTTTTAGGAGCGACATTTATCCCAGATACCGCCAGGCACCTACTTCTACCTTGGCAGGCCAATAAGCAAAATTACTAAGTAAAACGTATTTTTTTAAGGGAAACCTCTGCAAAGCTGCATTTCAGAAGGGAGATCTGGGCTCCTATACCGAGTACTCCATAGCACAGACTGAACCTACCAGAACTTGCAAATACTACCCACAGAAAATGGGTATCTTTTAGCTTTATTTTAGGAAAACGTTTTAAGCGTGGAGAGACAATATATAATCAGCTGATACTGACTTTTGATTCTTTTGTCTTGCTATTTAATGGCTAATGTTAAATGACTGTAATAGTTAAATTTAACACTAAATTATATTTAATAGTTCAATGATGTTTCAACAGAAAATCGCAGTGGAAAAGAAACAAGAACAACAAAAAGACATGGTACATGTAGAAATGGCAGATACAAATTCAACCATATTATTAATTATATTAAAGGTAAATGGATCAAATGCTTGAAATAGAAGGCAAGAAATATCAGACTAGATGAAAAGAGAAGACTACTATATGCTATTGATAAGGACAGAAATAATATTTAAAGAAATAATGGATAAGCACTTTCTAAAAATAATAAAACTTTTTAGAGCAATCTACAGCTGACTGCATCCACCTTCAGACGTGTCACTGTGAAAGTGTAAGACACCAGCACCAGTGGCAATTAAAGGCAGTCGGGGAGAAAAGCAGATGACATCAAAATGAAGTAGGGCTAAACAACAGCTGGCTTCTCAGCAGCTCCAGGAGGAGCGAGATCACTCAGCCTCCGAGAAAATGTTTGAGTCTATCCAGTTTGAAAATTTTTTGGAGAGTAAACCTTAATACATATTTAGACATGAACTGAGAAAGTTTGCCAGCAAGAGCTCACTAAGATTGCTAAGGAAATCACTCAATAACAACCATCAAAGCATTTTTTTCCATTTGTAAAGGAAAACATATAATAAAAACAATCAAATCTACAAAAAATGTAGAAAAGGAGGTCAGGTATGATATGAAAATGCAGGTCAGATAGAAAGTACAGATGAGAGGGTAGATCTACTATAATGCAAAGAGTTCAGTATTTACAAATAAATAGAAATGAACTAAATGTTTCAGATAAGACCAACAACCCGAGCTTTAACAAACTGGCTGTAAGGAACGGGGATGTAGCTCAGCAGCAGAGCACCTGCCTGCGAAGTGCAAGGTCCTGAGTTCAATTACTGGTACAAAAAACCCCAAACTGACTGTAAAGCTAAGCACAATGGCGTATACCTGTAATCCCTGCTCTCTGGCAAGTGGGGACAGAAGGAACCAAGTCTGACCCAGCCTGGTCAACTTAGTGACTTACGGAGACCTTTGTCTCAAAAAATGAAAGAGCTGAGATAAAACTCAGTGCAAAGGCCCTGAGTTTAATTCTCAGTACCAAAAACAATTGTTACATAAAATGAGTATGAGAATATATATATAAACTGATTAAAGAGAATTAAAAAAGTATCGCAAGCTTATACAAGCATCTGTGAGTGTGAACACCTATACACATATACACGTCCATATACTCATTCAAATGAATGTGTGTATACCACACAAAATAAACTGAGGCAAAATGTATTATGTGTTAGGTCAGAAAATTAAAACAGAAAAAAAATAATGAGCTAAACATCGAGAACAAACTCAAAACAGGAGGCAGAAAATCATGGAAATAAGAACAGAAATTCATGAATGAGAAAATAAACATAATTGAGGCAGCAAAAATCTTCTAGTTCTTTAAAAGATCAGTAATAACACCAGTGTCGGCAGGACTGTCCAGGAAAAAGAACAGAGGGCACACAAAATAATATTAAGGATAAAAAAGAAGACTTAAACACTGTGCGTATGACAAGAAGTAATAGAACATGGAAAAAATTATGCCAAAGTTTTAAAATTTAGATAGAATGGATAAATCCTTAAAATATATTTATTAAAGTTTATACATTACACATAGTTTAATAAATAGACAACTTTTGCATCCTATAATCATTTTTTTTAAAAAGCAGCAATCGTGCCACAGAGAAAACCCAGCCCCACACAGTTTTACTGGTAAATTCTATGAAAGCCTAACATTCTCAGAACAAATAATTACATTATCATGCACATAATTCTAACACACACAAAGAGGGTCTTCCAGATCATTTTATGAGGCTGGCCCAATTTAGAAGTAGTCAAAACCTGAGAAGGATGTAAGGACAAAGCAAAATTAAGGCCGACATCACAACTGAGAATAAATGCAAAGTTCTTTCAAAAATTTGTGACTGAGCCCATAGAAAACGTAACTTGATCAAGTTATGCTTATTCCAACAGTAAGAGGTTAGTTTAGCATTTAAAGCAACCCATTAATATTCTCAAATGGAAGGAATAAACTCATCATTACCTCAACAGATACAGAAAAAAGCACTTGATAAAATTCAATGCTAATTCATGATTAATAAAGACCAGGATAAACAAATTTCTGTAATGTCTTAAACAATATCTATAAACAATTTATTATATACATAATCTTACTGATAAAACATCTGAAGAATATTATTTAATTCTACTGAAAGTCCTAAAATGTAGCAAGGCAAATTTAAAAAATTGAAGGACCAGGATACAAAAATCAAAATTAAAAATACTGGTAGCTTTTCTATACACTAATAATAAACTAGCTGAGAAAAAATTGAGAAAAATAATTCCATTCATAAGCTTAAAAAAAAACCCAGGAATCAGCCTAACCAAGGACATAAAGACCTTGACAATAAAAATTACAGAACAGTAAAGAAACTGAAGAAGCCAGAGATGGAAATTTCCCAGGTTCACACACTGGCAGTTTATACTGCTAAAATACCAAATTACCAAAAGCAATCTATGGATTCGACGCAACCCCCATCAAAATACTAACGGTATTCTTCACAGAATTAAAAAACGCAATCCTGTAATTTACATGCAAGAAAAAAGGCCTAGAATAGTCAAGAAGAGCTAGACTGCAGGCATCACAATACATTATTTCAAACTATCCTGCAAAGCCACTGTAAGAAAAACACCATCGCACTGGAATAAAAATAGGTAGATAGATGGAACTGGACACAGGACACAGAAACAAAGTCATGCAAATAACCACCACCTGACTCTAGACAAAGAGGCCAAAACCTACACTGGAGGAAAGACAGCATCTTTCCCAGTGGGGTTGGGGAAACTGGCTATCCATAAACAGAAGATTAAAACTATTTTTCATTCTGCACTAAAACCAGTTCAAAATCATTTACTTAGCATAAGACCTGAAACTTAGAAACTTCTAGAAGAACACATAAGGGAAACGTGTGAAAGCATAGGAGAAGGAAAGACTTCCTGAAGAGGACTTCATAGCACGGAAAGCAATAGCTTGAATCAACAAACAGGATGTCATCAGACTTGAGTATCTGCACAACAAAACAAGCCACAGAGAAGGAGAGCCTCCAGAATGGGTGAACATCTTTGGCAGTTACTTTCCTGACACAGGATTAATATCTGGACTATATAAAAACCTCAACCCCTTCAAAGGAACACCAAGAAAACAAACAGACTGATGCATAAGTGGACAAAAGAATATTTAGTGGATTAATTAATAGTCAACTTGTAACAGCCAGCTGAACTGAGTCAGCGTGGTGCCGGGCGTGGAAGGTCCACCTGAGGATTGCTGTCAGCGGCATTAGAGGCCGACCTGGAAAGGCAGAGCTGGTGCTGTTGGTTCTCCTGGTTCTCACTGTCAGAGGAGCTTAGGTCCTTGCTGTCACTGAGGATGGCTGCAGTCTCCTTGAGGCAGCTCTGGTCCTTACCATGAGTGTCGCTTCCTGGCTCCTGTGCAGAACCCCCAGCCTGCTGGCACAGATCCTTTATCCCTCTGGGGCAGACTTTCTAGTTTTCACCACTGACCTTGGGGCCCTCCCAGGGCATATCCTTGAGACCGACATGCCGGAGACATTGTCGTGGGCTCCAGGCCTCCAGCGGGACTCATGCAGGGCACTGCCATGGGATTCAGGCTCTCAGCTGGATGCTTTGGGTCATTATTGTGGACAGATCTCCTGCATTCTTATGCATTTGACATTTTGGATAATATTATAAAATAAACTTATAAATTATACCTCCTGTAGTAAATCTATTTCTTTGCAAACCCTGACTACACAATTGAATCCTGATTACAGAACTGAATAGACCATTGTTAAAAGAAGTACAAACGGTCAATAAGTATACTGAAAAATAGTCAACATCTTTAACCACTAGAGAAATGCAAATCAAAACTACACTGAGATACAATCTCATTCAAGTAAGTATAGCTATCCCCAATAACAAAAAATAATAAATTCTGGAAAAAATGCAGGGAATAACAAAGCCTTCTACACTGCTGGTAGGAACATAAATTAGTACAGCCATCATGGAAATCAACTGGGGTTTCCCAAAAAAGCTAAAAACAGAACTACCATATGGCCCAGCTACACCACTCCCGAGTACAGGAACGAAAGCCAGCAAACTGTAGCAAGACCTACAGCCCCGAGCTTACTGCGGCACCATCGCAGTCAATAAGGCATAGAAACACATTCCAAAGAAGAAAACGGAGTGCACAGACACAACGCGACAGTACTCAGCCACAAGAAAGTGAAATTATGTCTTTTGCAGGAAAATGGATGGAACTGGGAACACCATGTTAAGCAAAATAAATCAGACTCAGAGAAGTATCCTGTGTTTTCTTTAATATATAGAATCTAAAAAAAATAATAAAGATACCATGAGGAGAAGAGAGGCTAAGGTTAGACAAGGAGCAGAGCAGGGGTTGGCAAGAGGGTAAGAGGGAGATGAATATATGATAAAAGGTCAGATGTATTAAGAAAGCAACACACTGAAATTCAATGTTTAATACAGCTAATAGGAACTAATAAAATATTTTAAAAGAAATGCAAACAAAAGTTTATCATATATAAACAAAAAGCATGAATATAGTTCCTCAGTAATAAACCTTAGTTTTCTCAATTAAGGAGCAATTTTCAAATATTTTAAGTTGAAGAATTAGAGAAGAGAAAACTGCATTTTTTTCTTGTCTTATTTTTTTAATGTATTTAGTACAGGATCTGCAAAGTCTCGCTCTACAGATCGGACTTGTAGTAATCTTCCTGTTTACAGCCTCTTAAGCACCGGGATTACAGGTGCGTGCCACCATGCCCAGTCTCAGTCACCCTCTCAGCATGTCCTGGGGGCGGGACTGGCAAGGCACACTGGGAGCGAACCCCTGTATGCTGAGCTATCTGGCCGGCCCTGGAAACTGCATTTTAATTATTTCAGATAAAATTGATTATGTAGAACTAAGATTTTGTGTTTTGAGACAGGATCTTGCTATGTAGTTCAGGTCGGCCTTGAACTCGTGGCAATCTTCCTGCCTCAGGCTCCGGAGTGCTGGTATTACAGGTGTATGCAACCACCTCTGGCTCAAAGTAACTGATATGCAAATTATTGGAATTAAGAATTTAGCCGGGTCAAGAAGAATGTACAGAAATCAGCTGGCATTCTAAATATTAACAAGTAGGTAGCAAATTGGATTAAAAATATTTTGCATACACAATCTGTATACAAAAGTGTGGATTTTTTTCATATTGCAAGGAATAAATCTAGTAAGACATGAACAAAATTCATATTATTATTATTGTTATTGTTTTGCAATGCTGGGACTCGAATCCAGGATCACATAGCCAAGTGCTCTATTACTAAGCTACATCCACCAACACCAATACGGGAAAATCTTTTTTTTTTTTGGCAGAACCAGGGATTGAACTCAGGCCCTTGCGCTTGCCAAGAAGTGCTTATTTCACCGAGCCATCTCCCTGGCCCTGCGAAAATGTTTATAAAGAAAATTAGAACATTTCATAAAAACATTTTCAGGAATTAGAAAATCTACTGCCACAAACTTATAATTTCCCCAAACTGAGCTACTAGATCAAATATAATTTCAATCATCAAAATCTCAAGAGTTTGTTTTTTTTTTTTTTTTTTTTGTGAAACCTGACAAGATGATTTAAAAATTGGTGTGAAAGGCCCGAGCACAGGCTCTTGAAGCACAAGGCTTGAGGTGACCTATCTCACAGCTAGGAAGGCCGTGAGAATGACCACAGTGGCAGGCACACAGAGCCAGCCACGCTGATCAGTGAGAGGAAAGAGCAGGCTTGGGAACACCTTAGGGCCTCGGAGGACACCTGCCTTATCACAACGGTGGCACTGTGGAGCAATAGAGAAGAGAATCTTGTCAATGCGCCACGCTAGGACAATCAGCTGTCCACACAGCACGGAGCGCCACTGGATCTCTCAGAGCACGCATTCATAAAACAGTCAGCTCCAGATGGACGCCAGGATTTCAGTGTGGAGGACAACCCGAGGCAGCTTAGATGCCCTTCTTTCTGATCCTAGAGGACAGGGAGAGGGCTCTTAAACTACACACTGAAAGTATGGCCCATCAAGGAAGTGAGTCGTGCACGCAACTGCCTCAAAATTTTAAAATTCTACTCATTAAAAGACACAGTTAAGAGAAAGCAAAGAAAAACAAACCACAGCTTGGGGAAAGACTTTTGCAACAAACAGAGCCAACAAAATAATGTGTGACTATAATGTATAACGGAATCCCACAAATTAGTAAGAAAAAGACAACTCAGCTAGAAAACACTTCTACATATGCTTCACAAAAAAGTGAAATAAGCAATAGACAGAAGGAAATATGGGCAACCCCGTCAGTAATGAGGAACACACACCTGAACTCACGCTGTGACGTCATCAGCCACAACAGCAGATGTGAGCAGTCAGCCAGGCGTGTGGTGCACACCTGAACCGCCAGCACCTGGGAGGCTGAGGCAGGAGGATCGCCCCAGGTTCTCAGCCAGCCTGGGCTCCATGGTGAGTTCAAAGCCAGCCTGCATTAAATAGTGATGCCTTCTCTCAAACAGACAAACATCTGGCAACACAGTATCAGTGTGTGCAGCCACAGTGCCTTGGTACCACTCCATGGGAGGGTGAGCTGGGACAGCTTCTTCTTCTTTTGTAAAAAAATTTATTTATTTATTTATTTATTTATTTGTGTGTGTGTGTGTGTGTGTTGTGTGTGTGCGCGTGGCCAGCTCAGCCCACCAGGGGGCGGGGCTGGCTGGCATGTGGTGCTGGGGATTGAACCGCGGTCCCTGTGCTTTGCTAAGCTTGTTCTAAGTAGGTGCTTTAGACCACTGAGCCATCTCACCAGCCCCTGGGACAGCTTCTTGAGAAAATGTTTTGTAATTATTTGATAAAGTTGTGGATACTGGGGATATACACACCCCAGGACTAACAGCTTCACTCCTAAGCATACACTTAAGGAAAGCTTTGACGCCTATACAAAAATATCTGTAGCAGTATTGTTCATAATAGTCCCAAACTGAAAACAGTCCACATTATCTTTTATAGTAAGCTGGATAAATCAATCTTATTTATACAATAAAATGATTCCTTAGGGGTCGGGGAGATGGCTCAGTAGAATAAGCGCTTCCCTGGCAAGCACAAGGGCCTGAGTTCAATGCCCGGTTCCGAAAAAAAAAAAAAAAAAAAAAAGATTCCTTAGTGTAAATGAATGAATTATGTTGTACAGAAAAAAGATGAATCTCAGGAACATAATTTTAAGCAAAGAAAGCAAGTAGTACTGTATAAGGATATATTTAGCATAATTTCATTTAAAAAATTAAAAGATGTACCACTAAAAATGTACATTTAAGAATACAAACATATGCTTGGGGGTGTTGGGGTGCAGCTCAGCTGTAGGGGTGCAGCGGCACCATGGGTGTGGTCAGCACCATGAGCCAGGGTTCCACGGCCAGTACCACAAAAAATTCAGAAGCTACAACCCACACACAAGGCATGGAAGCAAGAGAATGATCAACACAGATTACAGGACAGTGGCCAACCCATCAGGCAAAAGGTAAGAGGCTGGACGTGAGACAATCCATGGGCACTATTACACAGGAAATCCATGTGCCCAGGAAATAACTTTGCATGTTCATGTGTAAATACAGTGGCACCTCGGCTCACGAACTTAGCTGGTCCTATGATTTCGGAAAGATGGACACAACTGTGTTTGTGTGGAAAAGATGGCCCTGGTTGTGTGTGTCACCTGATGTACAGTTTGCCAACAAACACAAAGTTTTCCAAACACTTCTGTTTGCAAACAAAAGCATTCGTGAGCTGGGGTAGCACTATATACACATGCAATTCATAGGCACCTTCCTGTTCTTTTTCTTAAGCTAAGAAATGTGTATATATGTGTTTAAGGATACTTAATAGTCTCTTGCTTCTATGCAATATTTAGTAACAATGTTAAAAGATTACAAAAGGGCCAGCCAAATAGCTCAGCGGATTAAAGCTCCTGCTTAGGCAGGTGCAGGGGCCCAGAGTTCCATCCCCTGGCCTTCCATGCCGGCCCTGCCCCTGGGGCGCCCTGAGACACAATTGAGACTGAGTGTGGTGCTGCATGCCTGTAATCCCAGCACTTGGGAGGCTGTAAACAGGCGGATCACTATGAGTCCAATCTACACAGTGAGACCCTGTACACCCTGTCCTAAAAAAAAAAAAAAAAAATTACAAAATATATTTGAAAACACTACAGTAATAGTGAGAATAATAATACACATTCCTACCAACTTTTGAAGGATTATCACATATAAATGCCTTAAATACACTAGCTAAATAAATTCTTACAATAACCCTGTGAGATGGGTACTCTATAATCTGCATTTTGCAACTGACAGGAGGCAGATGAGGTAACTTTCTCAAAAGCAGAGGATGGGCGTGCTAAACCAGGTTTATCTAACTCTTAAGCCCAAGCCCTTAGTCATTCCTGAGTCCATGAGCCCCTCCTTCTGTGCCCACCTATCCCTGTAACACCCTCAAAAACAGGTGCTTCTCCAGAGTACCGAGCTCAGTGCTCGATTCCTTTAAAAGGATTCCTGGTTCCCACAATTCCAGGAGCTGGAAGTTCTTCCAGCTGCTGAGCCTACCCGTTCACTGCAGCTCTCCTGGGAGCAACAGGAGAGGTCGCGCCTCTTGCCTTAGGCTTCTGCTTCCTCATTAAGCTTACTCTAAGTACTTAAATACCAGTTTTTATCACTTCATGGTGCCATGGTGTATTAGGCAGCTTTCATGACTGTAAGGAAATAGCTGATACAATTAACTTTTAAAGAGAACAGGCTGCTGCGGGCCGTGGCGCTGGAGGTTCCAGCCTACGATCGAGGACTCCCACTGCTTTAGGCCTCTGAAGAGGGCCGCTCATCCTGGTGCAAGTTCACCGAGCAGCCAGCAGTTCACCTCATAAGCAAAGAAGAGAAAAGGCAGACGGACAAGTGGGGGTTCCACAGTCCACAGTGGGGGCCTCGTTCGGATGACCTGAGGACCTGCCCCTTGGCCACAGTGCCCCAGGCAGCACCGCCCTGGGAACCAGACCGTTAGCACACAGGCCTCTGGGTGAAGCTCGTAGGCCAGAGCAGGAGTGGTGTGATTCGGACATGGCTTGAGTTTTGCCCCTGAAGGCTCGCGTGGTACATGCAGACCTGGCACCCCAGCTGTGATGCTGGGAAGTGACAGGACCTGAAAGGTGGGGCTTAGTGGGGCAAGGTAACTGTGTCACCTGGGGTGTGGCCTGTGGAAGTAAGTGCTGCATTCTTGGGGGACTCTAGCAAGAACTTTGGAGAGTGAGTTGCTATAAAAGGCTGAAGTTCAAGTTTGATGCCCAGTACCGTAAAAAGAAAAAAAGCAGGCCCCTCATGGCTGCCTGGCGTCCCGTCTCTCACCACGTGACCTCTCCCTCTCCCATGGGCCCCCACAGGATGCCATCGGCCCTGGTGAGATGTAGCCCAGGGGCCTCCCCAGAGCCGAGTAGAAGCTGGTGCCATGCCTTGAATCTCCAAATGTGAGCTAAATAAATCTCTTCTTTACGAATGCTGACCCAGCCTCAGACGCTTTGTTATAGCAACAGAAAACAGATGAATGGAAACGGGTAGTAATGGAGAGACCAGCTGCCCCGGTGAGGACATACAGCTGTCCTCTCTGGCAACTGCTCAGCAGGTGGACAGCAATGACGTAACTTGGAAGATGTTTCCTCTTGTGTAAGAAGCCCCAGTGAGACATCGACTGGGGCCAGAGTGTGGTAGTTGTGGCTGGTGGACGCCAGAGTCACAAAGCACTCAGAGTCTACAAGCCTGCTGGAGACAAGCTGGTCACAAACTAACGGAGAAAACCGCATAGTGTTTGGGACAAGTGCCCATGCAACCTTGTTTAGGGTGATGGTGAAGTACTTCACACAAGTTGGGAGGAGAGCAGGGGATGCACGGACTGGCCTCAACTTTCAGTAAGTATTCCTGGGGAGAAGTTTCCCATCACAAAGGAAGAAACACAAATATTTTAAAAGCAAACAAGTCATCGGCTGCTCTCAGACCTGCTGCCATATGCTTTGCTTTTTCCAGCTTGCAGCTTAACGTTAAAATAACAGGCTAGCATTCCTCAAATATCTCTACTGCTGTTCCTTGTTTCTACTACTTGAAAAGGCTGTCAGCTGCTGTCACTTGAGGGCATTAGCATATTAGCCGCCACTGTCTACTGCTGTTGGCATGGCATGGCTGTTAGCGTCTACGCCTCCTCTCCGTGGTACCCTTGGCTGTGGGAGCAGGACCCGCAGGCTGGATGCAACCTCTCGCAAGCAGGGCTGTGCGTGTGCACGCATCCATGCACGCGTGTACTGCGGTGAACACCAGGCCATGGCACTCTGTAAAGACTGGGGAGAGAGACTGAGTTGTAGCAGAGTGTGCTATATGAGAGCAGGCAAATGACCCAATATTTTAAAATCATTTTAGGGTTCCTTGAGCTAAAACACCTTGAGATAAAATCCAGAAATACTCTGGTGAGCAAAAGAGCAAGTTTGAGATGTGTAAGAAGCCAAACTCTGCAGCAAGCTCCCTAACTCACTCTGCATGAACAGCTGAACCTACAAAAGAAATCCAGAGTCAGAGGTTTCCTGGATTATAACAAGAATTCTCTCTGCGGGGAGACAAGAAGTGCCCTTTTCACATGAAGACAAAGAAATGTTTGTAATGGAAATGTGTGAACCAATTTTCCAAGGATAGTTGCTGAAAGGCACTGATTAAAAACACAGGGTGGTGATGAGCCAGAGAAATGAAGTCCAGGCTGACCCACTTAAAAGTTTGCCACTGCACTCACTTCTGAAAGTGAAGAGACCCCAGCCCCACCGCCACGACTAGCCCTGCAACCATGTAGACAATTAGAACCTTCCAGCCTGCAGGAGTGTTTACTACTCCTGGCCACTGTGTACTGGTTACTAAGCAACTACTGCCAATGATAAAATGGTAACCCAGTAGCCCAAAGGACAATGTTCTCCTCCACAAAGCCGCCTCACCATTCAGAGGATTCCAAAGTCATGGGTTTGATTAAAAGGTGACTCAGAAGACAGATATAAAGTACAAAATTCAAGCATATGACAGTGGGCAATGGAAATTCTTAGGGTATGTATAAATACTGGTGAACTTATTTAAGGCTTGAAGAGGTAAGGGAGCTTGATCAAAGTTACCTAAAACAATAAAATCACCCAGAGCTGGTGGAAACCCTTGGTAATGCAAGACAAACAAGGTGCAGGGCAATGCTGCCCACATTCACTGGAGTTTAACAGAAATTCTGCCATATCTAAATACAGTGGTACCTCATTTTGTGAACTTAACTTGCTCTACAATTTTTGAAAAGATGGCCACTGTCTTGTTTGTTACCCAAGGTAGGGTTTGCAAACAAAACTAAAATTTTGCCAAACACTTTTGTTGCCAAGCCAAACTGCCAATAAAAGCTCTTATGGAATGAGGTACCACTGTATTTTTGGTATCAGTATTAATATATTTTTTTCAATTGATTCAAAAGTCTTAGTCTTTTCTGCCTTAAAAAGGCAGTAATTTTCATGAACTCACACTTTGATATGCATCATGTTTTTCTAATATACACTTAAAAATGTGTAACAATAAAAATGTCCATCCACAACCCATCTCAAATCATACTGATGCAATGAGGACTTAAGCCAGGGGGCAACACAAGAGTGGAGAACAGGCAGAATCCTGGGTCCTTACTTGCAACTTATTAAAAGCATGATTCCAGTCTTCTGGGTCAGGGTCTTAAAAGACAATTTTGGTGTGAACCATGAATCAACAGATGCCCAGTATGTAGCCAAAAGCAGAATGAAGTCTGACTTTCACTTTGAACCTCTTGTTAGTATAAACCTTGGGTCCAATCTCTTCACAGTGCTGCATGGGGTATGTTGATCATTTGGGGAGTGTCTGGGAGCATCAGCCCTGAATCTGGCATGATCTTAGTCACTTCGAGAATGAAGGCCTCAAGATGAGAAGTTTTCACAGACCCAGAGGTCTCTGTAGCTTGTAAAGCTGTGGTCTGCTGGACTGTGGGGACGGTGGAGTCCCACATGACTAAGAGAACCACAGACAGACAATCTTTTTGTAGAAATGGAACCATCTGGCAGTCATGTGGGTTCTAGTGCTAGACGCCAGAACTGAGACAATGATTAACCAGAGAGCAGCCCACCAGCTGACCCTTGAAGGCTGGCCTCCTGCCTCTGCAGGGGGACCTGTCTGAGACCCTGCTTGAGCATGTGCCCTCTCCAACTACCTGCACTGGAGTCCTTTCCTATCTTCCCATCTAACTTTCCAATGTAGCTCTGTTTTTCCTCTGGTAAATTCATGCTTTAACTTCCATTTCTACTAAACCAAGGACCCATACTAGCAGGGGACAATCCTATATCCTATATCCTTGGGGTACAAGAATGGATCAAGTAGTTTATCCAAACACAGATGACCTAACATTAAGTCAGGATGATACATCCGGCTAAGCTTATTTTTAAGCATCATGAGAAAACAGGAGTAAAGGAGTTTATATTATTTACGCCCAGGATTCCATAAAGGAGTTGCAATGGACAGAGGAGGGGGAACACATTTAGTAACTTCTGAGCAAGGAAGAACAAAAGCCTGGGATCACTCACATGAAGTTTTCTGGATATTCGCTCAGGGCCATGTCGATGATGTTGAGCGCGTCATGGTAGTGCTTTTGTGCAGACAGTAAGAGGGCAAGGAGGTGCAGGGAATTGGCGTCGTCACCTTGAAGCTGAAGAGCTTGGCGGACATAGCCCAGGGCTTCCGGTATCTGGTTTGAAACAAACCCAAAGAAAAGTGTTTAAGTGTGCATGCGCATGCGCATGCGCACACGCACAGATGACGTCATCGCAATGTCTGGCGCAATGTCTGGCTCTCTGTGCGTAGCAAGAGCCGTTTCACATTGTGCCACAGTCACATTTTAAGTCAAGTCTTCTTGGAGGCCCCAGGGTATTAACCACAAACATGAAAACAGATGCTCTCTTTGTGCAATTGCTAGACAGGTGAGGGCATCTGAGAGGCCCTATTCCTCCATCTAGCAGCCAATATCGGATCATGTATTTCTTCTGAAACACTTGCTCATTTTTTCACCCACAAAACTGATCTGTCTTTGATTATATCCAAGATGATTTCACTGTAAATAGAGACACACGCAAACCGCCAAGGGTTTTTAGTGGAATTAAACTGCCTTAGCTGAACTGTTCTCATTTTGTAAAGTATTACTGAAATTAAAGTACTTAATAAGTCATAAGCCTTTAGCACAGCTTTCCAAATGATTAGATGTCTGGGTGTCCACTGGACATCAAGGAAATAGGCAAACAAACAGACAACACCCCACTCCTTTCCAAATGACAACTTCAAAAAACTGGAGCCAAGAAAACAAATTGGAATGCCACATCCAAAGCAGATGTATCCAAATTCAAGCCGAACCTTAAGTGCAACAGCTGCCCGAGGCACTCTCCAAAACAGCTCAAGCCCAGGGGAGGTAAAGAGCACACCCAGGAGTTTTAACACCCCAGATTCTATGCAGGTTTAACAATAATGAGGGGTGACAAGAACCTGATGCCAGATTTCAAAGCACAACAGGAGCAGATGCCTGCTTACACAGCTGCCCCAGGGACTCTCTCTGTGTGGCCTCCATCCCCAGCCCCAAAGGGCCATCTTCTCAGCTTGCCTGCTTCTTCTCAAACCCTCTGTCACCTAGCCCTTAGAAGAAAGCTGTTCGGGCTCTTCCCTGAGCTTCCATTCCTCATGAATTCAGGTTCTAAACGCTGGCTAAGGAGGCTTATCTCATTGGGATCAGAGAATCAAGGCTGTCCCAGGTAGATGAATGAGAGCTTAGGGATCTTGTCCTCCATTCACAGGGAGGAAAGTGAAGTCCAGAGAGGGGAGAGTGCAGCGGGCCATCCAGCTACTTGAGTGACTAAGGTGAGAGCAACTCCAGATTGGATTTGCCTCCATCCTGTCCTCTTGTTCAAGTGGCACTGGTGCTAAAGCTAAGAGAGTCATACTGTGTGCTCCCCCCCACATCAGCTGGGACACACACAGTGAGGGCACACTCTAAGCCTGCAGCTGTCCTAGCAGGTTCCATCTACTTATCTACTCTCCAGGCGACAACCTCCTGTGTGAACAGCACCCAACCTGGTCTTATGGCAAGGGTCGAAGGCAGGCTGTGCTGTGGTGCTGATTTGCAGAGATGTCCGGAGCAACCAGGGACAAGCTAAAAGAGGCTCAAAAGGATCTTAGGGAGTGGCTGCTTTGAGGGGGCTCCAGTTCTGGTTCCTTCATTCAGGGAGTCTCTGGTGCCAAACGCGTGTCGGACGGTATGCCAAATACCAGGGTAAAGCAATGGCGTTGACAGATGGGGTTCTGTCCTCCTGGAAACTTAACTCCAGTACTGATCAAGAGGAAGAATACAGGCTGTGGAGGAAGGAGGGTGTACAGAGGAGGCCAACTAAGCTCCTGGTGAGGGCAAGACCAGATGGGCAGTCTTTAGTCCACATCTGTGGCTGCCCTGGCAGCTCCCAATCAGCCCAGCTATGAGCCATACTTGCCAGGGGAGGTCCCTGAACAGGAGCAGTATCTTGGTACCCTCAGTCCCCAGGTTGCCAATGGGAGCCACTTCTCAGCATGTGCCCAGGCACCTGGGAAGTCAGATGCATGCCTCAGCCTGGGCTTGCCAAGCAAATGGCATGTGTGGGGAACTGACCTTTGGTTCACCCTCCCAGTCAGCACTCAGGAATGTGCTGGGGTCACCACCAGTGTCTGGCACCTGGTGGGCAGGCAGGCATGTGGCTGGAGCCTCTAGAACAGCTGGGAGGGGACAGAAAGCTCTGAGCATGTCCATGGCAGCTCAAGCTGCCTTTGGGAAGATGAAGGCCAGCTAAGCTTGGCCCTCTGGCAAGGAGAGCAGTGAGGCTCCTACCACAAATAGCCACTGTATATGACTGTTCCAAGCTTCCACATATTTTAAAATCACATATTTATTTATTTGGTACAGGGACTTGCGGCACAGCCCAGACTTGTAGTGATCCTCCTGTCTCAACCCCCCCAGGGCTGGGATTACAGGAGTGTGCTGCCTCACCCAGTTTTGGTCCTGGCACAGTGTGCCAGGAGTTCTGGGGCAAGCACAGCATGTGGTACCAGGGATTGAACTTGGGTCCTCACACCTTCCGGGCAGGCACTTAGACTGCCGAGCTATCTCCCCAGCCCCTTTCCACTCATTTTAAAGGACTGAGTATCTTTTGTTCAAACCTGCTAGCGTCTTCCTATCAGTAACGTGTGCCTTAAGACACACGCTAAGGACACACGTTAAGGCAGTAAGGACCCAACTAGTGACTGACTTCCCGCCATGCGACTCAGCTGGGCCTTGGCGACCCTATTTCTCTTAGCAAGGGACAAAAGCTCTTGGGTGATTCCCAGGAGCAGGGGGTACAGCATGTCCTGCACCCCTGCTGTCTGGCCTCCGAACAGACCCTGTGGATTCAATCTCCAGAAGCAGAGACTAGAACCCTTGTGTCTTCACTGCGGATACTCAAATGGACCAAAACCCAGGGAGGAGCTTTCCTTCCTGAAGACCAGACTTCTCTGGAGGAGTCAGCATCCTCCAAGGGAGGCCCTGGCTCCATGCCAGCCTCAGGTAAACAAAGGCAGGTTGTCTACTGCCTCAAACTGAGGAACCAAAGGGACTGCGTCAGCACGGGGTGCACACCCAGTGCGGTGGCCATTAGGGAGACTGACCTGCCTGGAGATTGCAAGCTGCAAAGCCAGGTAGAAAGCTGCCTGGTGATCTGTAGGTGACAGGCTGTGGGCCCTGAAAAAACATTCATGATCGTTAGCACACAGGAGAGGACATTTTTACTTCCCATATCAAACAAGTTGTCATGAATTCATATCTGTACTTTTCTGCCAAACCAAAACCCGCAGATCTGGTTTAACCATGCAGTGCTTCATTCATCTCATCCACTAATCAATGTGAAGCAGTTTTCTTCTGACCACAGTGCACAGGGATCACGCAGGAAGGAGCTTTGTCCAGCGTTTAGAAGGCAGCCGATACTCCCAGGTCTTTCAGAGGCGCCTGGAGGTGAAGGACCCACAGGCTCCGAGTCTGAGCTCCCCAGCAGATGCTTCCCTGAGCGGCAGCAGCAGCCCGCGTGTTGTAGTTGTTTACAGTAAAGCCACGTGGACATTTGGCAAGGCGATGGTTGCTTTGGTTAAGTTTGATTTGGCCTTAATGCCATTTCATCCAAATTTCTGGATTTCAGAGAAATCATATGAAAATCAAAGACCCAGCTTTGCTTATAAAATGAGGTTTTAGTTTTTCATGAAGCCAAGGGGAAAAAGAAATACTTATTCAGTCTTTTAAAGCTTCCACTAACTTCCATACAGTTTACTAATCGTGTCCATGTTCATACAATTGTGCTGGGTAAAATTCTGTGGCAGCGTGGACACCGAAGCGTGGCTGCATGAACTGCCTTCGACATGAGAGGGACCTGAAGTGCACACAACGGCACCTGACCGCAAAGTGGCCTTTTTTGTTTTTATGTGGAAGTCAACTGTATTTCACTAAGAGCAACTCAAAATACGATGGTGACAGGACATAGTTCGGCATTTCATAGTCTGGTGGGAAAAGAAAAACAAACTTGTACTTTCCTTAAAAGGAACGTGGAACAGACTAATTAAAAATGGTGGGCCTGGATAGTAAACAGAGCGTCTTACTGTTCTTTCAACATTCTGTGATTAAAGGAAGATCTTCTACCAGCAGAAAGCAAAGTGAAGAGAAAGCAGAAAACCCAATCATTATGGATTCATCCACGGTGATCCTGCCAAGGCCGGCTTTCTATAGACATAAGGCCTTTTCATTAACTCTATGTCTGCGGCAGGGGAAGGAGCAAGAAAGGCTACCAGGTATGGTGCTCTCCAGAAAATGTGCCGAGCCCCCGCACTCGGCGCACTGTTCAGCAAACGTGGTAGGTCACGTGCGGGCCTGAGGTCAGTTTTTTCAATAATCTTAGGAGCAAAGCAAACTCAAGACACACCATTTGGACATTCTCAGTGGAGTTTAAGAGGCAGAGAACTTGTCTTGTTGCCCTTGACAAGCTCTTACTTCTAGTAGGGGTCGCCGCAGCACACACTCCAGTTTTTAGTATTTGATAGGTATTGGTTTTCAGGGTTTTCATACATGCAAATTTTTTCCCCCTTTGGTGTTCATCAGGGAAAAGGAAATGCCACACTTTCTATTTCTTCCAGTTATTCAGGGAAGATGGTTAGAAAAATCAATTATGAAGAGATTTTTAAATGATTTAGAATGATTTAGTTTTTTTCTCATCATGCTTGCGAAATAATGAAGCCAGGTTTCTGCAGCCCTCAGAAAGAATTTCTCAGAGGTATAATTTTCTCAGCACAGTTCTTGCTTTCCACAAGTGAAGTTGAGCCATGACTGCCTCTACTCAACACCAACTGAGTGAAGAGCTAGTTGCGCTCTGGGGAATTCAGAGTGTGGCTAATGACGGCTCTGCCAAAGCAACTACCCCTGACTGCATGCCCATCCAACAGCGGTGCACTGCCGGCCACTGCAGAGGGACAGGAACAAGTCAGTGCTAGCAGCCCCGACATTTCCAGGGTACAGTAAAGACTTCCAACTTGGCTAATGACAAAAATCCAACCGCCAAATTTCTTAACAGCTGCAACTTAATCACACACATTTTAAATATCTTCTTTTAAAAATCTGGCCAATGAATTAAACAGACTAGTTTAGCCAATGAAAGGAAAAAAGCAATAAAGAGAATACCAAACAAAACATGAATGGTACATAGTGTTGATCTCCTGTAGGCTAAACCGCTCGCTTCAGGGGAGGAACAAGTTCAGTGGCTCAGCTTTCTGGGGCAGGCCCTTTGGTGTGTTCGCTGGTAAGCTGCTGGACAACAGTCATCAAGCAATGCGGGTGCAAGCCTGCTGAATCTACAGCAGCCCTGCAAGTCCCATTTCCATGCAGGGAGCACCTGCTAAGGTGCTAAGAGAAAACCAGAGACCTAAAAATGTTACCACAGGGACACTCATCAAGTGTTGCCACTGTCAAAGCACCTCCGCGTTTATTAAATCAATTTGTCTTTCACAAGGAAGAGGCTACCCCTCCACCCCTCCACCCACCTACCCATCTATCCACCCACCTATTCACATTATGTAGTGTCAATCTGATGCCAGGCCCTATGCCAGCCTGATTAGAGTGCCTTTCTTTGAGGGACCCTTCATACCATACTCCACCAGAGGGGAGACCCTAAATGATCATGACAGTACCCAGAGACAGCACACTAGGCTGCTGCTGAAGAGCTTTGGTCTCGCAGACCTCCGGGCCAGACCCTGTCCTCCTGTCCTTCATGCCATGAGTGTTCTGCTGGATTCCAGCTCGAATATTTTCTAGAGCTGGACCACCAACACAGAGAAGGCCAGTCAGTTTTGACCCTGATCCATAAGGCACATACTTTATAAAAATAATAATTTCAATTTATAAAGTATCTATAACTAAGCATTTTGCCCAAGCATGCCCTGAAAAAGAGGCAGAATCAGAGATGGCATGGATAATGCATGTCCTCAAAGTGCCATGCACTTTGAAAAAAAAGCCCATGCCCCTGTGGATATCTTTCTATAACCACCATGCTGCTTTATCTAGCCAGTTTTTCAGTCCTGGTTACCATGTACAAGAGATTAGTATATTGAGTATGCACGCCTGCCTAGACCTACTCTCAGGGATCTCCCACCAGGGACACACATAGGGGGACCAACTTGGTTTGTTTAGGACTTTCTGGACTTTATCACCAAAAGGCCTATGTTTTGAGAAACGGTTCAGTCTCCAAGAAATCAAGATAGCTGGCTAATCTATACACACAAAATATACCACATTTAAACTCAAGTTGGGGGCAGGGGAGATAGCTCAGTAGAATAAGCGCTTGCCTGGCAAGTGCAAGGGCCTGAGTTCAATCCCAGGTTCCACAAAAACAAAAACAAAAACAAAAACAAACAAACAAACAAAAAAACTCAAGCTAGGAGAGCAAAAAATAAAGACTGTGCACTCTGTACCACACTGAGTGACAGACCCAAAAGCCATCATGCGCCCTTTTTCTCCAGGAGCAGCCCTCGCTTTCTGCATTTGGGGATCAGTGCGCTGAAACGTGTTCTCAGGATCGCTTTTCCCAGGAGGCTGTGAAAACCCACGGAGGCTACACCTTGTAATGCTGCAAACAACATCGAGGTTTTCTTCTCTCTACTTTTCTACAGGACAATTGGGCTGGTTGAGTCACTTGTTTAAGCTCCTGCATGTGACAGAGCTGGCACTCTCGGGCCCAGGGGCCAGCATACCACTTGGTACCTGTTGGAATCGCCTAGGCAGCAAGTCTTTCTGAAATTTGATTCTAATCATAATTAAGAGCTAATTTTCACATGTAATATCAGCAACTTCATGCCTTTTTGAACTACACTTTCTTAAACAAAATATGCAAAATAATGGAAACAAAACTATAACAGAGAATATATAAAAGACACAGTAGATAAAGTACCTCACATCTAAGTGGTTTTGAATTATCTGTTTAGATTTAAAAAGTAATACACATCATTCTTATTTACCTACAATGTTGCCCTTAAAGATTTTTGTTAGGCCTATATTCACTAAATAGTCAAATGTGTACTTGAATCAAAATAATTTCATTTCCTTGAAAAACATTCTATATTTCACATAAATGCGGTTAGATTTCTGCAACAGCTAGGTAAGCAGGATTTTATCACCCTTTGTTCCCATATGAAGTAATACTTAAAAATCTTTTTGAATTAAAACCTAAGCAGGAAAGGAACAAAAAAGAATTTGGGCCAACGGAACAACTGTTATGTAATGCAGAGTTACACTGGCAGCTCCAGGCAGACCACCGCCGGGGCTGTTTTTAGAGAGCCAGTAAGAGGTGCTGGTTTAAGAAAAGTGAAACAGATGTAAAGGCCACTTTCTGAGGCATCCATGTGTGGGTTTTACAAAGTAGGACTGGGGAATTTAGAACTCAAAATCATTTGAAATGGAAATGCTTTCCACACTCCGTGCCGAAGAACACCAACAAAAGCTTAGTACAGAGACGGGAGATCTGTCTGCAGATGTCAACTGGTACTTTTTGTCATTAACCAGTCTGGGATTGCAAAGTGAAGGAGCTATTGACAAGCTGCTAGGAAACTGCTAGAAAGAAATAGGGTGGAAGTGTTTCATGCTCACTGAAACCAAATGGCAATGGCTTCCTGAAATGTGCACACATGGATGTCACGACAGCTGTGCAGGCAACCGTGGCTCTGAGGAAGGATCTAGATCAAAT
Organism: Octodon degus; assembly: GCF_000260255.1. NCBI lineage: Eukaryota > Metazoa > Chordata > Mammalia > Rodentia > Octodontidae > Octodon > Octodon degus. The sequence continues at coordinate 2,720,344 of NW_004524646.1, forward strand.
GCCAGGAATAAGGTGTGGGAAGGGCTCATGGGATTTTCAGATAAGTTATTAGTGTTGAATACAACCCCATGAAATCAATGCAGGTCAGACATATTTAAGGTGATAGGATTGATTCTACTAGGTTCACCTCACATGGCTATACTTTATTTATTTATTTTATTTTTTGTATTTTAGGGAAGGGTCTACAGGGGATTCAGGATCTCACTACTAGACTAGACTCATGGTGATCCACCTGTTTACAGCCTCCCAAGAGCTGAGATTACAGGCGCATGCCACCATGCCCAGCCTCAATTGCTGGCTCAGCGCACCCCGGGGGGTGGGGCCAGCACAGCAGGCCCGGGGATCGAACCCCTGGCCCCTGCGCCTGCTTGCAGGCACTATAATCCACTGAACTATTTGGCCAGCCCACACAGGGCTATACTTTAGAGCAGTAATTTCATTTAGTGATTTATGAAAGCTGCAGTATGGGTAAAATTAGGACAGGGTAGTATAGTTGGTATAAGAAAAGCTGGGCTAGAGTCGGGGGCACTGGTTCTACACTGACTTCACTCTCTGAGACTGTGCCTCTGACTCTGTGCTGCAGTCCTTACTGTGGTGCCATTACTACTTGTCCCATGTACTTGCTGGTGTCTAAGCACTGGGACATTCAAGTACTTAATAATTATAAGGCCCCGTCCTGGGTTCATAACGCCCAGACAAACACAAGGTGTTACAGAGCAGTGTAGGGCTGGGAGATCTGGGGCTTTCTGGAATCACTGATTTAATAGGATATTTCAGAAACTTTCTTAAATCTAGTTGTTTCTTTTCATTTCTTTAGATAAAAATGCATGGGGGCTGGAGAGATGGCTCAGAGGATAAGCGCTTCCCTGGCAAGTGCAAGGGCCTGAGTTCAATCCTCAGTTTCGCAAACAAACAAACAAGATAAAAATGCATGGCTTGACACATTTTTTAAAAGCCAGAAAAGAATTATCCCTTTTCTAGATGATGACAAATGCTTTTAATAAAGAAACCATCTCCCCAGACATAGAAAGTGTCTATCTATTGAGCTGAAGTCCCTTCATCGAGAATGAATAAAATGGATAAGCAGATTATGAACACAGAATTGCTTGGCAGCAAGTGATGCAGCGCATTTCGCTGCTGTATGCTTACTGCTGAGGATGACAGGCTCCCCGGGGTGAAACACTGTTTACATAATCTTTAGAAACACCCATTTTTACATTTATCATTCTTTGGTGTCATTACATACAGCCAAGTGAAAAGATGAACTTCCACTCACCTCTGAAATGCAAGAAGAGCCTTCCTCTGCAGGACCTCCTGCATCCCTCGCAAAGAAGCTAAGAAGAGGGTTCAGTTAGCAAGTGGCATGGGAGACCGGGAGCTTCTGACAATACAAAGTGCATCACAAGGATCATGTATACACCTGAATCAAAAGCAACAGTCCCAGAGAGCTCGTTGCATCAGGCACCAAGAGACAGGACATGGAGCCATTCCCATCCTGGAGGTACTAGCACATGGGTGCAAGGCTATGGACCACTGCCAGGATGACAGTGCCAGTTCCATGGTCACTGTTGGTAGCCCCAGTACATGGAGACCATTTCCAAAGAGCAGCTGGGAACTCCAGAAGGGGTACATCGGTCCTCCTAAGTAAAGGCATATAACTACAGACTGGAGTGTCTGGGATGCTATAGATGGGATGCCAGGACCAGTGATGTCAGAGCAGTCGGCCCTCATGAGTCCTTCCCGCCTTGAGACGCTACAACCTGACACTAAGGGCACCAGCTGGGTGCTATGAAAAATGGGTTAATTCATGGAGAATGGCCAGCATCTCAAATACTTCAATATGGACATAGGGGACTGAGCAGCCTACCCAACACTGATACAGGCAAACTGAGGTCGTGGTGTGAGCCATCGGTGTGAATCCTGGAATAAATGGCTCCCTTTAGGCCTATGCATGAATGAAAAACACCCTTTTTTGCTAGGATAAGAACATAAGCTCTTAGGGCTGGCGAGATAGCTCAGTAGAATAGGCGTCTGCCTGGAAAATGCAAAGTCCTGAGTTCAATCCCTGGTACCACCACCAAAAAAAAAAAAAAAAAGAACAAAAGCTCTGGAGGAAGGATTTATGGTAGAACTGTGGGAGGCCCTTATGCAGCCCCACAGATGAAGGGCCAGAGGGCTGCATGTGGCTGTGGCCCAGGGCTACCTTAGAGCAGTCACTGGGCTACAGAGCCCCAGGGAGACATAACTGAACCTGAATGCAACAGGAAACCCAACAGGGTCTAGGGGCTCCCAGAGTCACAGGGATGATCAGGGTAGAGTCTGAACCAAGAATTTTCATGAAAACTCTACAGCACTGCATTTACTATTCAAAAGTCTACTCTATTTGGAGCCATGTGCCAAGTATGTCCAATAAGCCATAACCATACATGGAAAATTAGTCTAATGTTGATTACTAAAAAGTAACTGATAAGCAAACTCCCCCAGGGTTGTTGATAGTTTAGGGTGGAGAGAAGGAGGATCTTGGGTAAGTGGGAAGTACTACTCACAGTCACAATACTATTTCCTCGTAGCAGTGTGGGGCTCGTGACTGGTGCGGGGGCATGTGAAGGGCTCCCTGGGTGGCAGCAAGGTCGTGCCTCCTGGGCAGGTGGTGTCTACAAGGGCATGTTGCCTTATGCTAATTTGTTAAGTTACATATTTATTTTTAAAGGATTTTTTTGCACTTAATATATTTAATCAAATGTTAAAAGAGTAACAAAACACAAAGAAAAAAAATGGAAATAGAAAGAAGTAGTCAATGCTCTAATTAGCTTCGTCTCCTTTTTTTCAATTATTTGTACTTTTTCTTTTCTTAATTTCTTATACATTGCTCCAGTTTTTTCTTCTTCCAATATCTGGTAATATGAATAGCTGGTTGTAAGACAATACCATGTATTACAACAAATACTGTGAAATTCATATTACTTTGTTAAGTAAAATTCTGTATGAGTTGTCAAAAAAAAATAATAAATAAATAAATAAAGAGTAACAGATCAGAAAGCAACTTATCAGTTGACACTTTCTGCAAACATACTGAAAAGTTCATGAAGTAGATGAACTATAAGCAAGGCATTTGGAAAGCCAGAAGCCCATCTACCAAAACTATAGCTAAAAGGGGGTACATGGGGATGCACGCTGCACTGCCTGTGCACGTATCTGTGAGTTAAGATGCGCACATGGAAAAGGGCCAATTCCTGACCCGTCACGGGATGGCTCCTGGAAGCGTGTGGCTCTGAGTTCTCCCACGGTCCTGTGCCTAAGATCTAACACCCTTTCACTCAGTTCTGGCCTAGGCCCAAGACTAGCCGAAACAGGTGCAAGGCTGGGTCGGGCAAACTATCTCAAGGCCCTGCTCATCTCGCCCCTCACAGTAGACGCCCTGCAGCTGCCAGCGAGGAAGCCCCGGCAACACCAGCCCACGCACCTGTGGGTGAGGCCTTCCTCCCCACTCCCAAGTGCAAGCAAAAGCGACAGCAGCACTGAGACCCCACAGGACAGCACGCCTGACTGAACCTCTCCCCTCCCCCAGGCAGAAAGGCTCCTGCAGGGCAGGCCTAGGTTCCACAACCAGGGAGCTCACTCACCGTCAGTGGCCTGCAAACTGTACGTGAGCCCCAGTGCTAAGTAGCCTTTGGCCTTGAACTCTGATGTTTTTTCTCCCACATCAACAACTGCTTTGGCAAACTTCTCAGCCTCTTCCAACTGAAAAAGGAGATTAAGTTCAAAACAACAACCACCTGCAGAATTTCGAACACGAGTTCTCATAAGCATCTGCTAGCGAGAATGGATTTCTGATGAGTCACTTTGAAAATAACTCCCAAGCCTCCCAATCCCGCTCTGGTGATTGAGCCTCTGTACCAATAATTCTCAGGGCTCTTATCTTGCCTTTTTTTCCCTTTTACTTCAACATTTTCCTTATTGCTTATTTGCCCTCTTTTCCAAAGTTGCTTTCTTACCTGTAGGGTTCTTTGTCCAATCTTTATTTTTTTTATGATAGTTTCTGTAATGAGACTGTGCTAGGTATTCAGAAGCTGAATTAAACTCACTGACCAAGAATAAAGTGCTCGGAACACTTTGTGTTTGGGTTTTTCCTTTTTTTCATGACAAAGAATCCTTTTAGGCTTACACTTGCTTTGTCACAAGCTCTCAAGTTTCTCAACTCCATCTATTTATTTTATAGTATACATCACGTGGACACCACACCAGCAGCTTCCACTGAAGAACGTGCACCTGAAAACTAGACCCACAACGAGACCTTGTGCACAATTTATTACAGGCCAAAAAATAATATTTGTTCCTTCAAAAGCATGATGAATGTTGGCGTTCCTGAAGCTGGGTGATAGCACATGCAGCTCAGAATAGTCACGATTGTTGTGTTTGAAAATTTTAGTAATAAAATGTTAGAAAAATACATAGAGCAGATTTGTTACACCCATCTCTTAGGAGGTTTATTTCAGGTGTTTAGAGATGGGCACGTTACAGTGATGAACAGAGCTGGGAGGACGGCAGCAGTCACTGCTGCAACCTGGCCCGCGCCGGATTGGTCCGGTCTATTCCACCTACGCCCAGGCCTGCCTGCACAGCCCCCTCCACGTCCAGCCCCACACTGTCAAAACCTACACAAGCACAACACAGCTGTGTGCTACAAATAAGAACCTGCTCTCTTTTCCTTTCTATGGTTTCTCAAGCAAAACTGGGTAAGAGTGGACTGCTTTCTCCATGTGCCTTCCTTTCTTCTGTTGGGTGAGAACCTAACGCAGAAAACCAAGCAGCAAGCATCACAAAGGCTGAGAAGGAGCCTGGGCCTGCAGGGCAGATCCTTAGCACTGATCTTTATACGAACTTTAAAAAAGAGGAAATTGAAACTTCTTCATCGGTGGCCATGATCTGTACCACCATCTCAGCAATTACTCTGAGTTTTATTTTGTTTTGTTTTGATCAATTCATGTTTGCAGCACCTAATGAGTGCGTTCATTGAGGGGCGTCTGTATGTGTATACAATACATCCTCAATTCTGAGTTTTCTATTTTCCACTCTAATGATCAATTTTTGAGGTAGTAAAACTGTTATAATCAAGCTCTTTCCAATTCAAAATTGATCAAGATTTGAAGAATAGGGTGCCTGGGAAGACAGAGGAAAGAAGAAAGTTGGAGTTAGATATGAGCTAAAGTAGCGGGTGACTCCATAGAGGACCCCCTGGCTGGGCCCACGAGCTGTACCTTCCCAGGCTTCCATCTCTCACTGCAGCAAGATGCCCCTGAGCACTAACTCCACCTTATCTCATCACTGCTACTCATCCCTGGGTAGCTCCCAGGGGGGAGGTTGGCAGCCCTGCCCGATGGGCCACACCCGACTCACCCAGTGCAGGGAGCCCATGCACAGCTTGGCAGCGAGCAGCGGGATGGTGGCATCGTCGGGCTTCAGACGGATGCACTCTTTCAGCACCTTCACAGCTCGAGCAGACTTGGTAGGAGAGAGGATTTCTGTGAAACTCAAAATTCTGAATAGAACCAAACACTACAGCCTTCTCACAGAGGTTCTGGTTGGGCTGCCTCTTGAAGGACTTTCCTAATCAAGAGGGACTGTGATAACCAGAACCTGGTATCCCAAGCGACCCAGAGTAAACAGTGGTTAAAACAAGTGCAATTGCCTCCCTGGTGTTGCCCTATTTAGTTCCCTACTTGTAGTCATTGTAAAAAAAAAAAAAAAAAAAAAAAAAAACCCACAGAACCTTATGCTATTATAAAAATTCAACACCATTTTATGGCATATCAGACTGAATTTCTGCATCTACTGAGCCCCAGAAATCTGGTATCTCAGACTTAAACATTCCCTAACTGGCCCAAATTAGCATGAGCCCTGATGGCTACATCTCTGCTGAGTGCATGCACAGTGTGGGCCGCTCTCCTAACTTCCTTGTGTATGTTAGTTCATTCTGTGAAGTAGGGACTGTTACAGCTCCATTTTACTGCTGGGGAAACTGAGGCACTAAGGGACTTGTCCTGGTCACTCGGCTGTGAGGGCAGTCCAGCTTCCGCACACCAGCTGCACTCTGGAGCCGTGCTTTCAGCCAACACATGGCCAGCCCCAGAGTGCCAAAGACCAAAAGACCTCTCCCTCCAGGAACATGTTTATGCCTGCAGATGAGGCTCAGGATCAGAACTAGCCAGGTCCATGAATAAGCCATATCCATTCCATATAAGTCTGTGACAGCAGGCAGAAAAAGCAAGTATTTCAGAGTTTTTCTTCTTGGTGTTATACCCATGTTGGCGCCCAAATTATTAAATTTGTTTGTTATGAAAGGAGCACAGGTCCATTTCAAACAGTTGCTTAGATGTCTACAAAGCCATCCCGTGACACTCAGTGACAGCAGGATGGACATGTAGAACTGTACATGGTGACAGGTGACTCACTTTTCCAGCAGCCATCAGTGAGAGCGCGAACTGGTACCACAAGTGGAACTCCTCAAAGGCGAACTTCATGGCTCTTTCTAAGCACTGGTTTGGAAAGATGAACAAAGGCAGATGACTGAGGATTGTCACAACTGGCCCCCAAGTGAGTCTGTGTCTTCTATACAAACCTAAGACCCCCAACCCTGGCTTCCCTTGAATGCTTAGAACACAACCTGCCAGCAAACCCCTCCAGAGCAGCCCCCACACGGCATGGAGCTGGGTGCCAAAGGCCGGGACAGTCCACAGTTGACCAAGACATGACTCCTAATCTCCAACAGCTCCGACTGAATAGGGAGAGAGGTGGGTACACACACAACTCTTGACTTCAAGGCACGTGACAAGTAACTCTGGGTGGAAACAGCAGCTTATAGCAAAGTGGTCCCAAGCATCAGGAAGCAGGTCCCCGAGCCAGGTGTCGATAACAAGAAGGAAACAACACAGCTTGGGAATGACAGGAAGAGAAGAGGACATGCTTTGGCTTGGCCGTGGCAAGTGCGGTACAGTCCAGCGGGGTCAGGCTGGTGGGCAGGCACAGGCTGGGCCATGCCACCGAGTCTGAAACAGTTGCTTCTCTCACAGTCGTCACCTCCCATCCAGCACCCCAGTTCTGTCGTCCCTCCTCTGCGCCCTTAAACCTCTTGTTGCCATAACTGCATGTCAGTGTGACTATCTTCAACCTCCTAGACCAGCCCAGGGCCCTAGGTGAAATGACCAAAGGCAGACACCATGGCTTAGCTCCCCAGTGCTGGCTCAGTGCCAACCAGGGCCTGCAAGCTACAAGTGAGCTTCCCTCGCAGACAGCAAGGAGCCTCCACTCCCTCAGCAAGAGAGAAAGAGACATGACTACATCAAGTTATAGGAAGGTCATGGGGTGCTGAGTAAGGTGTAAGGCCACAACGGAGGCAGGCCAGGAATGAGGGGGATAGAAGGGTCTAGAAGCTTCAGAACCAAGAAATACATTGGAATTAGAACTAGCAAGGAGAGCGCACACCAGGAGGGTGGAAAACATCTCTCCTGAAAGGGAAGGAGAGAGGAAGTGGTGGGGGGAAGGTGCTGAGGCATGGCCGAACAAAGGAAGGGCCTCCACAGGGGGGCAAGAGTGTCAGAGTGCTGCACCTGGCAGCTGAGGTCCAGCTCCTCTGGGGCCAGGAGCCATGGCAGCAGTTGTGAAGCTTGTTGGAGGAGGATTCCAGGCTATAAGGCCAGAGAAACAGGAAGAGAGGCAGATGAGGTGGGGAGAAAGGCTGTGAGGGGATGGGAAAAGCTCTTTGTCCAAGTTCTTGATTCTTCACAGGGGGCATGTAAGCAAATCTCTAACATAAAGGAAGAGACAGACAGAAAGAAGACACCCACAGGGTATTTTAGGCGCCAGAAGACGGGAGAGCAGCGGGTCCCTGGGACAAATGGGCTGACCACCAGGCCCTCTCACGGGAGGTGGTGCCCTAGTAGAAAGGGGAGAAACCATAGACAGTGTTCTCTCCACTAAAGTGGAATGAAGTAGCTGCTGGGAGGGAAAGGAAAAACATGACTATGCATTGGAAACAAACCCAAATGGAAAGGTTTGAACGAGAAAAGCTGACGCTGTTAAGGTCGGTCAGCTCGGAGGTAACGGTGTGGATGCACCGCGGTACCCATAACACCCTGCTGCCATTTTTCTCTGTGACCCATTAAAGCCAGTCAGGAGGAGAAGAAAAACAAATGACTTACCAGCATTAATAGGTGGAGGAAGGGGCAGGGAGCTGGGGGTGAGAGACAAGGAGCCACAAAAGGTCACAGAAAAGTGAGGTAGGTGGTCGGAGATCAAAATATGCCAGAACTCTAAATGGTCTTCACAGAGACAGTCACAGTCAATATTGTGCAACCTGATTTACTGTGAAAACTTGCCCTAGTAAAACTATATTAAAAAGTGAAGTCAAAAGCAGCTAGTCGGCCTGCCAAATAGCTCAGCAGATTAAAGTGCCTGCAAGCAGGCGCAGGGGCTGGGGTTCAATCCCCAGGCGCATGGTGCTGGCCCCGCCCCCGGGGAACACTGAGATGGTGATTGACACTGGGCCTAGTGGCGCGCGCCTGTAATCCCAGCTCTTGGGAGGCTGTAAACAGGCCGATCACCATGAATCCGATCTAGTAGTGAGACCCTGAACACCCTGTAGACCCTTCCCTAAAAATAAATAAATAAAAAGCAGCTAGTAAACCCCTACTACATGCTGAGCGAGGGTACAGGGTGGGTGTGTGAAGATCCCTCATGAGAGGAACATGCCCAACTCACACCTGGGGTGGCCCTGTGAGGACCTGAAGACCTTACTGGCACAGTGCCCTGCCCCTGCCCTGCCCCTTCAAAGCTGGAGGTAGGACAGCAAGAGGTGACAAAAGCCACCTAGTAGAATGGGTAGAAAGAGACAGCATCTGTCCCCGGAGGCAGGAGGAGCAACAGGAACACTGACAACTACCTCCCATCAGGCTACCTGTGGTGGAGGACAAAATAATTTCTATTTGGTTAAGCCAAGGTACACTGGCTTTGGTAATTACATGAGGATGCACCCCCAATGGTATGGACAGCAGGGGCAGCCAGGCATCCGAGTCCATCCTCCTCTAACTGCCCTGCGCTGCAGAAAAATGACCTGCAGCTGCACGGCCTGGGGGTGGGAGAGCCAGTGGTACTTAGGAACTGACTCTGGTGGTGGGAGCTGAGGGCGGATGGGGGGAAAACAGGGGTTATAACTGTAGTGGCTGAATTAGGGAGAGCAGAGAGTGGACAATGACAACAAATGAGGTTTGTTCCACAGCTCTCCTCAACGAATTCACTGCATTTCCACCCATAAGCATCTTAATGGATCCACAGAAACATTCAAATGTTGAAATGTTTTTTCTTCCTTCTTGTGCTAGGAGGGATGACAAATATCAACTGTTTTCCTGATAAACAAAAGGAACTCAGCCGCTGAAACAGACTGTTCCCAATCAAAATGCCCCATGCTATAAATAAGTGTGCATCCTTGTCTTCTTGTGTGTCAAAGGCTAACGTGCTTGTCACACTCTGCCACAAACACTTGCTAGAAGCTCAATTGGTATCGTGCTCCTTTCCAAGGGTGGTTGGAAAACAGCACAGGAAGATAGTGCTGGCCCTCAAACTGATGGAGTTAACAGGACCCCAGGGGCTGGGGGTTCCTGTGGGGAGCACCCAAGTGGAGCCCCCATGCAGAGGGTATCCATCATGTTGACTATTACTCTGAAGGGATATGGAAGTGAGGAGAGTAGAAGCAGTTGCAGAAAGGGATGCAGTAGGTCACGTGACCTAGGCAGGGCAATCAGGGTCTCCCAGAGGCTCTAGAACATGTGGAGGTGGGGGTGGGGCTAGGGGTGAGGTAAGACATGCAGGGGCCAGGCCCACCAGCACTGAGCCATGCTCCTGAGTGTCTGTGCTAGTCTTCTCTCAGTCTCCTGTGGATTCTCCACAACTGCTTCCTCTGCTAAAGGTGACAATCAAGTTCTGTCATCGAGGACCAAGACAGAAGGTACGCTCGAGCAAATGCCTCAAGCGCCTCTTGCAACAACTCCAACCTGCCAGCCCCAATAAACAGTTGTATGGCTTCTGTCTGAGGAACGCTTGGAATAGCAGAGAGCTCACCTGAAGTGAACTCTAGCTGGAAAATAAAGCTCTGGGCTGGCCAGGCGCAATGGCACACACTTACAATCACTGCTCATCAGGAGGCTGAGTGGGGAGGGTCAGTGAGACCTTGCCTGAGAACAAAATGAAAAGGGCTAGGAATACAGCTCAGTGGTAGAATGCTTGCCTGGAATGCTTGAGGCCTTAGGTTCAATGCCCAACGCCACTAACCAAACAAAACAATACAGAAGAACCTACAGAATGTGTTGTGCATGTGGGCACACACCTCTTTGAACCTAAGGTCCTCACTGAAAGTTACTGGGGAGATTAGGTCAGCTAATACTTAAAGAGACATAAGAAACTACCCCAGCTAGAGGCTCAAAGTAAGCTCTAAATAAAGGTTAGCTATTGCCACTTTAAAATCTTTTAACATTTTTACAAAAGAAAATGTAACTAATTCCATAATACCAAACACCACAATCTGAATGTCTGAATGCTCATATTTGCAATGAATATTCACTTTCCTTGTGGGAGAAAAGGACTCAGTGTGAGACCAGGAAAACAAGGTGCTACATTCCAGAACTGGATTAGGATGTACATTCCAGAACTGGATTAGGATGTTTACGGTGTACTCTTCAGCAAGTCACTCTGTAGCACTTACTGCGTAGGCAAGCAGCACGCTGACTGCCTTACAAGCATAGCCTTGCGTGGTCATGTAACAACCACCCAGGCCCACGCAGGTTCGATCCAGGACCCTGAAGCACAGGGCATCCGTGACACGCTGGTCTCAGGGAGCTGGCGGTAGAGCCAGATGTGAGTCAAGCAGCCTGGTCCCAGAGTCTGAGGTGGAAATCACGACTCCCACTGCTTCTGGGGCTTTGATAACAGACACGCCACTCAGCAGGCCGCTCATGTTGCATAAGGCAAAGCATAATTGAACAAAAGACTCCTAGAAAGACCACATGCTCCCAGAACGATTCGGGGGGTTCAGCAATATGTTTTCTGTTAACAGGACAGCCTTTTTCCTGTGGCCTTTTTGGGATTCCAGAGGCAACCAACGACCAGGACCTTTCCAGCTTGCAGCATTCCAAGAACTGCACTAATTTCCTATCACCCAGCAGCACCATGGCAGCCCATCTCAGAGAATCTCAGTTTGACAAAGATTCAGGCAGCTCACACAGCTCCTCTTCGCTGCCACTTCCTTCACGGTCCCCGCCCAGTCTGCTCTTCTTTCTCTTTGCAGCCACAGGGTAAGGAAAGGCAAGTGAACAGTCATAAGCCGGTTTCCGCCCCACCTCAGAGGTGTGCAGGCCCTGGTGCTCACCTGGCTGATGGCTCTGCTCTCCTGTGGGCTCCTGGCACTTTGTGACACTCAGCCCAGGTACACTGCCCTCAAGGTGACCACAAAGCACCGGACACTCCCTGAATTCTGATGCCACACACTGCCTAGATAGCGAACATCCTCGCTGTTTCCACGAACACCAAGATGGCACAAACCCTTGAGCATATTATAGTCATGACAGGAGAGCCCTGCCTACAGGGCACACCTATGTCCATAGGAACACGGATCACTCCTGGGGACGCTGCTAGCCGAAAGCTCCTGCCTCAGCTGGGCTGGATGCTCACTCAACTGTTTAACTTGTCCTGTTAAGAACTTCCAGTCGTATCTGTATGTGAAAGAATAAAACTGTCCAGTTTTCACGTCATAGGGAGGCTGAGAAATGAAATACATGATAATAAGACAGAAAGCATTCACACCTTAACAATGGTTCTATGAAAAAGAAATACTGATGGAAATGGATTTTTCAGAAGACAGCAGGTGTCTTGCGCATGGGACTGGCGTGGGGCATGAGTGAGGGGCTGCTGGAGCCTGCAGGTCTGGCACAGGGCAGGGGGAGGCAGCAGACCCACAGTGAGGCCCTGTTTCTGGGGTCAGCCTGCTCAGGCCTGAGCCAGGCTCCTGCCTCCCCAGTCCAGGCTTGTTACAGGGCTGAAGGAAGCAGTATGTGGAAAATGCGCCCCTGAGTGAGGAAACAGTGAATGCTGTCCACGTGAAAGGTGGCCAGTGTTGCTTCTGTGAAGCGAAACAGCAATAGATTTAATGGGGTTTGACCTGAAGAGGAGAAGACAGGGAATGAGGAACTCTGGGAACAGATGGGGGTGTGTGTGTGTGCCAATGGGCAGCACCAGGAGAGAGGACTGGAGTCTCTGAGTACACAGGGAGGGATGAGAGCGAAAGCCTGGCCCCTTTCACTTCTGGGGTCTGGTGAAGAGGACAGCGCAGGCCAGGGACGATCCCATCCAGGGCTACACACTGAGAAGCAGGTGACATCTCCAAACCACTGTGCTCTCAAGAAAAGATGACAGACTTTCTTGGTAAACACGGCACCTCCAGAAAGACAGGAGCCAGAGAGGCAAAGGAGCCCTGCCACCCCTCCGAAGCTCAGGTCACACTACTCGATGCCACGGACACTTGGTAGAATCATCGGTGGCCCGCCATGGCAGGCCTCTCATGTGAGTGACAGTCCCAATCTCACTTGTAAACATGTTCCCTTCTGGAGCAAGGGCTTATGTCTTTCCTGCCTCTTATTTCAGTTTTTCGTACACAGCCATCTTTGAGAGGCTTTGGGAACCAGACACCCTTCTGGCATAAGAAGGGATTTTGCAATTACCTTCCTTGTATGCACAACCCAATTACACCAACTGGGTGCATGGCAATGACAGCTGCACAATGCCATGAGCAAGGAGAAGCCAGGCTCTATTTTTGGAATCCAAGAGTGAGAGTCAGCATCCAAAACCCAAGGGGTAAGGGATAGAAATAAATCATCAGATACCGCTTGCTCTTGGCCTCCAGCCCAAGCATGAAATCCATCACTATTAAAAGAGAGCGACAACAGTATGAAGCGTCTTCTTTATGCCCCTGATGGACTCGATGCTAACAGTTCTCATTAGATAGATCCTTCCATTGGTCAGTAAGGCTGTCTCTTCCACATCCTATGTACCTAATGAGCCAGTTATTAAATACGCTTCTTAGCAGCCATGTAGCAATGGAGGTTTTTATTCTAAATTAATATAGTGTATGGGTAACATACACCATATTCACTTTTCTTGAACAGTGTTGAAATAATTGGATCTCTACCAGCAAAAAAAAAAAAATAAGTATGAGGTAAGTGGAGTCTTATCTTATACCATATACAAACTTAACTCAAAATAGATCAAAAGCCTAAGTATATGAATAAAAAGTATGAAACGCTTAGGGGAAAACATAAGGGTGTTTTCAAGACTTGGATTTGGCAATGGAGTCTTAGATTTGACAGTAAGAGCATAAGCTACAGAGGCATACTGGGTTGGATCAAAATTACAACCTGTTGGCTAGGGAGATAGCTCAGTGGAATAAGTGCTTGCCTGACAAGTGCAAGGTCCCGAGTTCAATCCCTGGTACCACTAGAAAAAAAAATAATTACAACCTGTGCATCTCAGGACATTATCAAAAAAGTAAACTGACAACATACAGAGTGGGAGAAAAAAAACCTGGCAAGTTGTATATCTGATAAAGTTATCATGTGGAATAAACAACAATTGTAACAACTAAAAAAACCCACACAAATAAAAACAATTTTAAATTGGACACAGGATTTATATAGTCATCTCTCCCAAGATATACAAACTGCCAATAAACACATGAAAAACTGCTCGATATTGTTAGCCATTAGGGAAACGCGAATCTAATTCAGAATGAGATGGCACTTGATACTTACTAGAATGGCTATCATCAAAACAACAAGTGTCGATGAGGATGTGGAAAACTAGAATCCTTGAGCGCAGCAGTGATGTAAAATGGCATCAGCACTGTGAAAACAGCTTGGTAGCTTCCCAAAAAATTAACCCAGAATTAGTATGTGACCCAATTCCACTCCTAGGTGCACACTCAAAAGAACTGAGCAGAGCAACTCAGATACCTGTACGTCAGTGTTTACAGCATGTTCACCACAGCAAAATGGGGCAGCGTCTCATGACCCAATCATAAATTAATGGGTGAACAAGGTGTGGCACATGTACACAATCCTCACCAAAGGAATAAAGCTCTCATGCATGCTACTAGATACACTTCATTGTGTGGCTGAACCGTAAAGATGTTAGCTAAGTGAAATAGTGTATTATATGATGCCATGTTATACCAGGTACCTGGAACTGGGAAATTCACAGCAGAGAGTAGATTAGAGTTTGTCAGGGTTTGGACGGAGGAGACAATGGACAGCCATTGCTTAATGGGTAGAGTTGCTCTTGGAGAGGATGGAAAAGTCTGGAATCAGTGGTGACAGTTACGCAACAAGGAGAATGCAATTGCACTGGATTGCACCTTTAAAAAATATTAAAATGGCATCCTTAAACAAATTTTAAGAAGCAAAAAACAAAGCATGAGTTATATCCCTGGATACTGGTTTCTCTGAACTGAACCGTTCTAAGGTTTAAACTTCATTCCTCCCAAGAGTACGGGCATTTTCCTTGAAGGCCACAAGAAGAGAGCAACATTTCATTCAAAAAACGCTTCCACAATGTGGGAATGGAGAACCAGCGGCTGTGTGGGGGTTGATATTCTTGAAGACAGGCTGGCATGCAGAAGTGACACTGGTGGTCTCTACCAGGCTGATCAAACATCTAGACCAGAATGAGGCCTGTTCGGGGCTCTGCCCACCTGGCTGTCCACTGCCTAATCCCCACGGAATGCCCCTCAGCCTCTGGACCTGCACGGGGAAGGTCCATTTCCTGCACATAAGGGCCAGCTCACCTCTAAGTCCTGGAAAGGGGAGCGTCAACTGTGAAGCACTGAAGTGCAGAAAGGTTGTACTCGATACCCATGCCATCACGAGTCAGGCATCGCAACTTTACCTGGGTCTCTCACAGGCACTGGCGCCTTCCAGGGACTGCAGCACCCACATCAAGGTGGAGCCTGTGCTGTACCGGAGGGCTGCCCAAGATGCCCTGCTCCAAAGTAAAATAGCAAATGGTGGCCTGGTAACAGGCTTAGTTGGATACATGGAGCTCGTCACAGCGTTCACTGAACAAATCCGCATTTAGATTGGGGAGGTGTAAATGTCCCTCCGGTACAATCACTACCCAGACAGTTGTGCCCACAGAATACACTGTTGTTTTGATTTACCATACACAAATGAGCATAAGTTCAACAGGAAAAACAAAAATACCACTTCTGTCTTTAGAGCTGCCGTGTCTATGTAGGGGAACACACACAGCCTTCAAAAAGGACCCTATAATATGCTGTCAGAATGGAGCCATTAAGAGTCAAATTTGAGAAACAAACTCCTTAGCAGCTTGGGTTCATTCTGAACAACAGAGGAAGCTGTGCTTATTGCTTTACTTTTAATAGCACGGGTTGTCATGCCAACTAGAGCTGCTGTTTAAATTGAAGGGGAAAAAAGAAGAGCTCCTTCCTACATGAACCTTTCAGCAAGGCTCACAATTAGTCTTTACAGAACCATAAAAATGCATAGCCCTGGAGAGATGGTAAGCACTGGGCTTACATTTAACCTGTCCGAGAGAGGCCATGGTAAAGCCTGAGCTTGCACTTCCGCAGCTCAACGCTCCAGATCCAGAATCTGGCTGAACAGTACCCAGGCATGAAAGGCTTGAGGCAGGCACATGCCCGGACAGCCACTCTTGAGCTGGGGACCAGCCTCCTGTCTCATGTAAGTGCCTTAGAAGAAAGGGGCAGGGACCGAGCAGTGTCCCTGTGGGCGCGTCTCCTCACGGCTGGCTCTGCCAGTCCTGCACTGTGCACCCACTGCCCCAGAGGGCCAGGAGGAGAGGGAACATGCTGGCATTCAAGCAGGGCACCTTCCCCTTCCTTTTCGGTGCTTAGAAGCCCAAGGAGAGGAGCCAAGAAGAAAAATGAGCCCTGTCCTGATGGAGACGTGGCGATGCTGGTGGGGACAGAGAAGGATGGACAGAAGCTCTTCTCTCATGACGGCCTGATGTTGTGACCTGTTTACAAAAGCCTCCAGCAGCACAAAAGATGTCTGCATCACTTCTGAGACAGAGAAGACCTGCTCACAGATCAGCCGCAGTCTGATGAGGTTGGCTCCCACCAAGGAGGGACACACACAAGGTCTGTGCACAGGTAGTTACAGGACAGCCCAGCCCTAGGCCTTCTTTCCCACAGCTCTCCCACCCTGCCCCTCAGGCAGATCGCTCCCACTTCCACTGTGGTAGTCAGGGTGTTCTATCCTCCTAGACCGCAGCACCTCCCCTTACCCACGGGGGACACGTTCCAAGGTCATTAACAGATGCTCGAAGCAGCAGTTGGTACCGAAGACCACATACACTGGCTTTCTTCCTCCATGTCCTGCGTTACTGCCAGAAAGCACGAGAGCTACTGCGCTTCCCACGTCTGATGCCCTCAGACTTCCCCTGCAACACTATCTTCGCACTTCAGGCCATTATTACTGCAAAATGAGGGTTAGCACCAGGATGCTAAGCCAGTCACCCTGACAGCCAAAACAGTTACTAAGTGACTAACGGATGCTGCCCACGGGGATCGTGTGCCCTGGCCCCTTTCTGTCTTTCTCCTCTGCAGGGCAGACAGTACAGGACTTGGTCATTCCACTCAGAACAGCTTGCTTTTTGAAATTTAACTGTTTATGCCTACAATTTTCCATTTAATATTTGTAGAACAAGGTTGATCAGGAAGCAGGAAGCCAAAATCACAGAGAGCAAAACTGTAGAGACGGGGTTTCCCTGCATCTAATTGCTGTATCTGCGGTGGCTCTTTCTCTCCGACCCGTGCTCCCACTCACTTTATCTGGGATTTAACATGTTTGCACTGTTAAGTCTTCTCTAACTGATTTATCTTTCCATGTGTTTGTTTGGGCTCAGTAAGTAGCTAGGAAACTTCTTGAGGGCAAAATAGCTTGTTTTGTATACTCCCCTGATTTTCCGGTGCCTGGTAATCCTAGGTACACAGTGGTGGTAACGGCAGCAAAAACAGCACACGGTATCATCTGATGAGTTGTGTTAGGTTCTGTCTGAGTGCTTTGCGTGTATTAATGACTGTAACCCTCAACCTTGTTAAGGTATGCACATGTACAATTCCTATTTTACAGTAAGAGAAACTGACACTCAGGGGCTAATGACTTGTCTGGGATCACGTAACTGTTCAGTGGCAGACACAGAACTCAAATCAAAATTCTCTTGAGATAGAGTTTAAAGCATGGACATGCTGGCTGGGGAAGTAGATGAGACCCGCTAATTACAAAGCTCCTGGAACAAGTGTGGGGAACACTTCCCAAAGCCTTGCGTGGAGACTTCTCACAAGAACTTGAGCAGGTTTTCAATAGGATGGCCTAGACCTGACGTGAGCCCCAGGAGCAGGATCTCAGTGTGCCTCTCAGGGAAAAATTCTCTTAGGTTTCCTTAAGATTTGGACAGTCCAAAGGACATGGACACCAAGAAGCGCTCGCTGTCATGACTTTCCTCAGGGCAACCCACTCTGCTTTCCCAGGGCATCCTGTGACTGGTTTTTGTCCTTCTCCTTGGCACATGCTCACTCTGCGGAGCCAGCGTCTCCTTCACTCTTCACTTTTATTTTCTTGAATAAACTTGGCCACTCTTTTTGCTCATTTTATTCAGTTCTGTGTTTGAGACAAGAATAACCTGGAATCTTAATTCCAGAGGGAGAGGTGGGCAACCCGGAACCTGCTAACGGTTAGTTAGTGAGTCACTTTGAGAAGGAGCTACCTGCTAGCATTCTGACTCAGAGACTGCGGCCAAGGATACGTTAGGTTGCTGACCTGGGTTTTGGGTATAAGGAGGCAGGATGGGCTGTGTGCCCACAGAACAAATTGTGGTACAGCCACACAATGGAACATTATTCAGCCACAGAAGGAGTAGAATGCTATTACTAGTAGATAGTGCAATGTGGGTAAACTTGGAAACATGCCAACTGAAAACCAGGTATAAAAGCCACAGACTAGATAGTTCTATTTATATGAGATATCCCAAATAGATAAGTACAGAGAGACAGGAAACAGATCAGCAGGTGAGAAGGACGGAGGGCAGAACATGGAGTGGCTAAGGGGCGTAAAGTTTTCTCTTAGGGTGACGAAGACGCTTGGGAATTAGAAGTGATGGCTGAGGCTATGATTTGGGTGTGGCCTGAACATCCACAGGGCCACTGTGAGTAGCAGCTTGGTCCCTAGCTAGGGCTGTTCAGATAGCGGAACCCTCAGGAGCTGGGTCCTCAGGTCCGCAGGGCGTGAGGACTGCTTTGAAGTGAGCACACCGGGCCCTGCCCGTCCGCCCTGCTCCTGGGTTGGGATGCAGGCAGTCGGTCATCCCTGCGTGCTCCTGCCACGAGGTGGAGCAGCGAGTGGGCGGCCTTCTCTACAGAGCCCACACTATACTGTTTGGACTCTGGGCCTCTAAGGCCATGAGCCAAATACATACACTTCCTCTGCCTTGTACACAGCCTCAGTGAGATACGTCATTATGGGGATACTAAGCTGACTAACACAGCTGCACAACAGTGTGCTCCAAATGCCACTGAATCACACACTCTTAAATGGTTAAATTTGTTTGTTTTTTAAAATTTAATTAATTTATTTATGTGTGTGTGTGTGTGTGTGTGTGTGGCCAGCTCAGCCCACCAGGGGGCGGGGCTGGATGGCATGTGGTGCTGGGGGATTGAACCGCAGTGCCTGTGCTTTGCTAAGCTTGTTCTAAGTAGGTGCTTTAGACTACTGAGCCATCTCACCAGCCCTAAATGGTTAAATTTGTTATATGAATTTTGCCTCAGCTTAAAAAAAGTCCAATTACCCTTTAATTTAAAAGTTCTGAGAAAATGGAATGGCAAATGATGGAGGCTGAGGCAAATGGAGTCAAGAAACCCCCAGTTAAGTGAAGAAAAGAGGAAAGCAGCCAGTAAGACCATGTGGACTTGGTCAGAAGGAGAGTGGTCCTCGCTCACATAGTACGGACCAGGCCCTCCCTCTGTGGTAAGCAGGACAGCCAGGGTAGAGCCTGAAGGTGCTGGGAGTCTTCGTCTTTCTTGTACAGCATCCATCATCTTAGGCCATCTGAGACAGCATGGTTGTCACACATTCTGGGTAGGTAGGTGGGCAGGAGTTCCAGCTGCCTAAAGTAAAGAGGCTGAGACTCGAGGCCCTCACTAAAAATGCAGAGCCCGTGCTGAGCCTTCCCTGGGTCTGCCACATAGGTGGTAGCCACTTGCAGGTGGCTGCTGCCCTCTAGATTGGCAGCTGTTTATAGGCAGGGCCAGGCCTTACAGCACCTGGCTTTGAGCAGGTGACATCATAAATATGTGTTGAAGAAAGGCACATCCTCTGTGCCATTTATCCAATCAATTGATTTATATTTTTAATACATAAAACACAGATATGCTACAAAATCCAAAAGGCTCCAAGGGCTACACAGGGCCTTACTCCCTTTCTTCCACCCTACCACTCCAAAATATTTGATGCAATCTTTGGCACTGTCTGCATCATTGAAATGTGACTAGTGGGTGACATCTGAACTGTAGAGGTTCCCGTGACCAGACTATCCAGTGACCTGGGTGTCAGGTCATCATCGAAGGTGGGAGCCACAGGTGTGACAATCATGACACCAAGAAGAAAGCCATGTGAGTGAAAAAAAAGTCCTGGGATTCCACCCAGGAGGAAGCACATGCCACAGAGCTGCTGGCTTGCAGAAGGATTCTGCTAAGGTGACAGCCATCCCCCACAGCCACTCATGGAATGATAAGCCACAGGCAGGGGCCACGCAGACTGTCCACTAAGCTGGCCACTGTCTTAGATGTGACAGAAATGCTACACTGCTGTGTGGGGGGATGAAAGCAGACACACAAGCCACACCCACTGGGGGCCTAGGGAGGTGTCAAGTGGTTGTCTGAAAGGAAGACGCCTTGTTCACCTTAAAAGGACTCAACAGTGAGCTGGTGGCACTGACCCCACTGCCAGGCTATGCAGCAGACCTGCTGGTCAGGAGACAGCCCTGGAAACTAAGTCACCTGGAGAGGGCTCAGACCAGTCTGTGCCCCCCACCCATGCCTGGATGCATCGGACGGAGCAGGCCCTGTGTGCTGGGGCCTATGGACTCACGACCATGTCTAGCCACGTCGCGAGGGTCTGTGTGCGCCTTCAGCTTTTTTAAGGCTGAGTAACCATTGCCCTGTGTAGTCACCAAACCAAAGACTAAAAAAAGATTCAAGCTACGCAGCTCATCTGTTCCCGAGGTGCCTGCCTAATGGGGCGATGCACCGGCAGGCTAGAGGGCGAGTCGAGCCCTGATCTGATTTCAGCCAATCTGTTACTGTATTTCATTCCCTGTCCTTGTGCCCAGAGGCTGTTGCAATGGGCATAAATTTAGAAAGAGAAAGACAAATAACATGGAAAAGTTCATTTTAACAAAATAGGGTGGCCCTTACTCCTTCCTTCCCTCCTTCCCTCCCTTCCTTTCTCTTCATTTTGCTAAGAAGATCAAATGGTTTCCTTACTTACTCAGCCCTACCAAGGTGCAATCTGGTACTCTGGGCAGGAACTTAATAATTCATAGCCATACCCAAAAGAACCAGCTCTCGCTGAAACTATACCGCCGAGCTTCCAGGATGAGTGTTTCCCAGAAGCTGAGCGTGTGAGAAGATGATGGCATCTTGCACAAGACCTGCAGTCTATGGGGAGCCTGGTGACCAAGCAAAACCCTCTAAATAAAGACAGCCCCTACCTCACCTGAAATGTTCCCACTAGCTAAGCACGGCCCAGGTGCCTCCAACCGTCAAGTCGCCAGGAGTTATACATCGATATTTTAAGTGAAACTTTCAAGAGGAAATTAGTATCACAGATGGACGGTTTTGGGTATGATGGAAATTACACTTGTAGAGAAACTGCCTGAGAAATGCCACCCCCACCACACACATACACACACACACACACACACACACACACACACACACACAACTTATCCTTGGGTGTGATGAACCACGTGTAGTAACAGACTGCGGGTCAATTCCACCACCTTATCATTTAGCCTATATCCTTTTATAAAGTAGAAACCAAAGTTAAATGACTGGACCAATGCCACAAGGGTAGCAGTGATAGAGGGAACTCAGGGCCAGGTCACATGGCTCCTGGGGACATGCAGCCCCCCACCCGCTGGAAGCCACCCCGCTTGGCAGCTGTACCTCCGACAGCATCTCATACTGGCCCCTCCTCCCAAGAGCGATGGTCAGCAAATCGTAGACCACAGATGCGCTCTGCAGACTGATAAGGCGGTCACTTTTGTGCTCAGGTATCCTGCTCAGCACAGCATCCCGGTTGGCCTGAAAACGACACGGAAGAGAGAAGCAGATGGTGAGCAGCCCACGTTTGCTGCCATCACCGTGTAGCAGAGACGCCAGCTAGGTCTGCCTGCTCCACATGGTTTGCCTTATGGAGGACAGAAGTGAGTAAGGGGCCTGTCACCTGAGGTTATGTACTCCAAATCCCTGGAGCATCATGGCACATGCACTCTGAGCCTGGCAGTTGGCCTCGGAGAAGCTTTGGGGGCTGAGGCAAAGCAAGGCGCGTCCCTTGGTCTCGGGCTCGTGATCTTTGTGGCAGAAACAGCAGGATCCACAAATGGGAACCGGCTATGTCTCCATGTGACCCTGCTTCTGTCTATATTAGAGAAAGGGAGAACATTCTCAGCCCTGCATTTCCAATTACCAAATGGTGCCTTCGAGTGCTGTCTGTCCTGGGCAGACATGTCAGCCTTCTCCGCTATGACCAAGCCACACTCAACGCCCTACATGGTGTCTTCGGGGAACAGACCTCACAGACTGATTCAGCCTGGTAAAGGAGGCACAAGACTGACGTGCGAGAGGAGACAGGAGGAAACAGAAACTGCCTTCAACTGATTCTCATCTTCTCTTCAGTCCCAGAGGGCTGAAGAGAGGGCCCTGCTGCCTTCCCACCTCAAGTGCTTAGCGCAGCCATGGGTCAGGGGCATCCACCCAGGTTCACTCCTCCCGTCTCTCCAGAAATCAAACACTCCTCAGAGCAACTTCTTTTCATTACTTCTGAAGTTTAATTTCTCCACAGATCTCTACCTGTAGGCCACATGTACTAGATGCTCAACAGCCAGCTTAGTCTCCCTATTTTCTACAAGGAGTTCTGAATCAAAATTAAATTTGCCCTTTTGTAGTTGACAGAAGTGTCCGGGCCTGTTTGTCCCCAGAAATGGAGAAAGGGCCCCAGTCTCCTATGAAAGTGGTACTTGTGTTTCCAGAGTCCCTTGTCCCCTGGGCTGATGTTTATCTTCCTGCCTGACATTAACAAAGGCCACTGGCATCCCTTCCTCTTGTTAATGAGGCAAAATGCTTGCTTTCTATGTGAGTCTAAGGCATTTACTTATAGCCACCCAACAGAAATTACTCACTTTAAAACTCTTGCCCCTTAAATGTCAGAAATAAATGAGAACAGTTAAGACAGGCCACTTCCTACAAGGTGAGTCAGCTCTTAGGGAAACAAGCCTGCTTTTCAAGAGTTCTTTCTAAGGTTTTCTTTACCCAGCACCTTTTGAGCCCAACACAAGGCGCTCTATGATGCCTGCTGCAAATGGTCTCCCTTTACTCATTTGCTGTAAATGTTCCACACTGAGACCAATGCCTCCAAGAGAACAAAATAAAATCTAACAAATACCGGTTAGGAGAGACTTTCAAATTATAGCAAATACATCTTTTCTTTTTCTTTCAGAGAAAGTATTAGTAGATTTTGATTAAAAAGGTATTCAATGCAGTACAATTCCAAATGATTTCTCATAGACGGGGAAACTACAGATGTATTTATGCTTCTAAAATCAGAACCAATGAAGAATGTAGTTTCCTCAGCTATTCAAAAAGCACGGTAACTTTCAATTTGATTCTGTAATCAAATACCTTCATCTTCTGCCTACAAACTGAAAAACCAAGTAGTTAAAGGCCATAAAAAAAGGTTCCTAAGAACAACTTAAATTTGGAATGATAAGTGGGGAGAACATTATTGTCTTGGTTTGGAACCTACCTCTTCATATTTACTGCTGCTGCTGCTGATTTTACCATACCTTAAAAGGATCTTTCCAGAAATTAAACACCACAGAGCCAAATCTGACTATCTCAAAAGGATTATGAGAATTAGTAGTTTCTATCTAATCCACTGAGGAGCAAGACACCACTACAAAGCATCTGCACCACCCTTAGGGCAACTGTTGGCACAGATGTGGCCGGGTTTTCAAAATTATGGACTAGAACACATGACCTGACGACGGGGCAGAATCGTCCAGTCATCTAGAATGTCACCAAGAGTTCACAACCAAGTTTGTCCCAGTGACATCAACAGTGAGCTGTGACAAGCCCAGCCTGGGGTGAGGGGATATTAGCTTGGCGGTCCACAGGACCTGACTCTCAGCAACCAACTGGTGACAAAGTAGGTGCAATTTCTTCACTTTGAAAGACAAGGACTGAATGCTACCCACTTGAAAAATAAGTATGACATGCTGCCAAGTGCCAGCCTGGCCACCTATGTGTCTTCCCTGAGTGTGCCAAGGCAGGGCAGAGAATATAAATGACACTGCCATAAGGTGCAGCTGACAGTTAAGGAAAGATGATCCAAGGGGGCAATCTGCCTCCAGGGTAGGGAGAACGCCCGCTGACATCGAGCGCGTCCATGCACAAAGCAGCAGTAACTCAAGGAGTCTGGCTCTTCTAAACATCACTGTGCCACTTCCCAAAGCAAAAACTTGGCGTTAAACCAAGGTGAGAAAGCAACCCTCCCTGACTGACCCGGCCTCTGCTGATGCCGCCTTGCCCAGCACACAACTGTTCTGCTGGCACGCGTCTTCTAGGGCTTTTCCACCTGTGTGTATTCCACACCTCCAATTAAGCCACATGCTGGGGCGGGCATCGCAGGATAAGGGAAACACCTTCTCTCGCTCTCCTTGTGACTGCTGCCTGCCCGAACGGATGAACATTATGGCAGGCTGGAAAAGAGTGCAGTCTACAGAAGGAGGAGCAGACCTCTGCACAGTGCATGCGTTTTGCCTGCTCTGGGCCTCCGGTTCCTCAGGTTCCTTCTAGGTGAATAAATGTGAGCCCTCTGGTTCCTTTCCAGTTCCGGGAGCCTGACACTCTGCTCAGGTGCTCAGCGCCCATTCTTTGCCTCCACTGTTGGGATATTATTCCCAAGATTTCAAGCCAAGCTATAATGCTTAGGGCTGTATAGAGGAGAAATCCAGTAAGTGGTGAGTGACATAGTTTTAGATCTCAAACTTCAGCATCCTGGCCATTTAGCTGGTCTGGCAAACGCAGCAGCACTCAGGAGCAGGAGTGCGCTCAGGCAGCCTGGGCCCTGTGGTGCCTAAGAACAGGCAGGAGAGCACAGCGGACACCAGCACAGAGGGGCAGGCCACTTCCCTGGGCTCCTGCGATGAAAACCCAGTGAGTGATTTACCCCAACATTCTTTTCATACCAGTGCAACAAGAAGGCTTGAGAAGGTCACCCCTTCTTTCCCTTGTAAGGTTCCTCTGTGGTCCCCCTAACTACATCATCTACTTACCTAAGTATTGCTAGTAGTACCAATACTTGGTGGAGGGATGACTAAACTAAGATACCTACGTGCTGACTGCTAAGAAGGGGTATCCCAAGCTCCAGGATGACCAAGGGACACTGCCTCCTAGTCCAAGAAGTAACAATCTTCCCTCTTTTTAAACTTCTACTGCATCCCCCCCACCCCAGGTGCTTCCCCTAGAAAGCATTTTCTCCTGAGAAGGGAAAATCACCATATTTCAGGACTGACCACAGTTAAGAAGGGACTCTAGGGACAGCGGGCAGAACTGTGAAAACTACATTCCACTTACCATTGATTCACTAATCAGCAGCAACAACAGGGCTTCTTCAGTATTTTCTTGAGGACAAAAAATGCTGCATAAAGAAAACCAACTTTGATATATGGCAGTTTCAAAATAACACAAAATACACAACTAGAACAGGATGCTCAAAGGCCTTGATTTTTATAGAGCCATGAAAATACACTATATAACTTAACACTTGAATTTATATGTATATATATGTAATTCATATATTTTAAATATTTGAAAATATTTAGAAGCCTAAATATCGTGTATACTTATTATGGAGACAGAAATTTAGATTGCTACAAACTGACATTATGTAAATAATCCCAGGTTTTGCTTAAACCCATAATGAAACACAAACTACAGATATTTCACTAAATAGCACACTTCCTATCTGTCACCTATTAGCTGGTGTATCATATATTGTCATTCAGATGAAATAAGAGATGGGAAACAATATCAGAGTGTTAGTGGTTTGTCCAATATCGCACAATTTGGAGAGCTACCTTAAACGCATATTTTTATTATGGGGTGGCATGCCAGAGCTGTCTCGTTAATCTATTTTATGGAATTTGGCTAAACTCTAAAATCTTGGATTAAAAGAAAAAGCTTTTAAGCTCAATGTTGCTGAGGATTAGAAAACAATGAAAACCCAAACATAACCCCAATCTGCACTCTCTGTATCCTATTTTTTTGTGCTGTGAGCACCTTTAAGGACTTTTAGCATTTTTTCCTTCCTGTTCTAAAGCTCTAGAATCCTTTGAGTAGTATCGAGAATATGATCACCAATTGGACCAAACTCAGCTTTTCTTCAGAGCATAGAAACGAGTTTGCAATAAATAAAAATAATTTTGACTCAATCACTTGGATATTTTAAAGACCACTGAACAAAAACTAAATTTCTATCTTCCTAGGAATAACATTACAATCATTTAGGAAATCCCCCCCACCTGCCAAAAATTTAAAAAAAAAAAAAAAAGGAGAAACAATCATATTTTCCAAATAATTATAAATACTGGTTACTTTTCAAATGCTGGCAAGTTTTGTATTGTATCACAAGGCACTGAAGAGAGAGAGAAAAAGTATAGTGCTTGATCCTCTTAAGGGAACTCTGACGCATCAGGCAGAAAACCACCCCATGATGCTCCTGCTGCTCTTCCGGGGCCACGACCTGACAGCAAGGCTGCCCCAGCCCTCATGAAGGGTTCTGGGGCTTGAAGTTACTTCATCTGGGACTCAGCTTGCAGTGAACTGAGTTTTTCAGGAGATACATCTCCTTCCCCTTGAATTCAAAAGTAGGTTCTAAAGGCTCTAAACTCAAAGTGTCCCACATACGTGTGTGTGTGTGTGTGTGTGTATGTGCACATCTAGCAATTATTTCCTGATATTCTGGCTGTGCCTACATCGACGGGGGACCTTGTAAATAAATAAAACAGTAACCTTAGCCATTTTTTGCATGGATAGCCAATTCTGCATCGTTCAGACTAATTGCAGAGAAAGCCTGTGCTAATTGTGACTTCACACTAGCCAATTCAGTCCATGGATAATCTCAAAATTCCATTTGAGCCATCCAGCCTGGTTAAATGCTAGGTTGTGTTATTTTTAACAAGTAGCACATTAACTGACTCTAATTCCACTTCCTGGGCCCTCCCTCTTGCAGGATGGTGACTCAGGAACACTGCAGAGCTCCCAGGGCTGGTGAGGAGGGGGAAGAAGGGAGGAAGTAAAGTTTTTATAAGACAACTGAAAACACAGAGTTGTCCTTTCGTTATTTATGAACTCAAAGCCTCCATTTCTGACCATTTATCCACTCTTCATTCCTCAGACAAGAGGGGAGCCCAGGGTCATGGTCAAAACTGCTGAGGTCTTCCTTCTGTGACATGCCACTTTTAGGGGCCCAAGAGCCTCAGGGAGTACCTGAGTACTGCTGGTGTACCCTGCCTCAGATCTGGAAAGTGGAAAACCAGGGCTCTGGTCCTACAGAAAGTTCTGTGAAGGTGAGGTGTGGCCCTAGGGCACAGCAAGAAGCAGGGACCAGTAGGTAGTAAGGACAATCTTCCCCAGCCAGCAGCCCAGAACGAACATGTGAAAAATGTTGTTTGTGGAAGAAAAAAATCATACCAAAGAAATCCAATTGCATTTCATCTCTTCTGTTATCTGAAACTACTGCCTGACAAATGAGAAGGAAGAGGTGTAAATGTCCACACACCACCCAGGAGTCAAAGTGACTTCATTTGGGTGCAGGGAAGGCCTGGAGCGCTGCCAGCCCACACGGAAGGAGGTTTCTAGTAATCACTCCAGGGCCCGCAGACAGAGCTGTGCAATGCCATTGTGCATGGCTGGAACACCAAAAGGAAGAATCCTGATCGTGCGGCCCCTGAACTGCAGGAGCCAGATGGGAGCTCAGGAACCAATCGCTACTACCCAGTTATACTGTGCTAAGTTTGTCAAGGCAGAATGTACCATTAGGGTTGCATCTGGTGAAAAGAAAAGGATTTAAATTACAAATGAAGAGTGCCTGTTATAGTTTATGTCTGGGTGTCTTCCCAAAGCCTCAAGCAGTCATGGGGGTGCGCGTGGGGCACTTTTTGGCAGCTGAATCTAGAGTGTGTGATTGATTCATAGAGTAATGCTGGGATTAAGGGTGAATGATTGCTATTCACTATTGGATGAGCACTGCCTGAATCCCAGCAATCTGGATAAGATAAAAGGAGCAGAAAGAGTCTTGTTACTCTTGCTTTTGTTCTTGTTCCTTTTTTTGTCTTCCTCTACCATGAACTATTGCCCCTCTACCATATCACTCTCCTTGGAGCCTGCTGATTATAGACTGAAACCTCTACAAACTATGTAGCTCACAGCTAAAGTTTATTTAGCTAATAAACTTTTCCCCCTTTAATCTTGGGTGTTGGGTATCATGCCTCAGCAATAGGAAAAGTAACCAAGACAGAAACTGGTACCAGGGGAGTGAGACAATTGGGGCCGCAGGATCCTGAATAGACCCAGAGTGCAGGCCCGGCAAGTGAGTGAGACAATTGGCTGCAGGATCCTGAATAGAACCAGAATGCAGGCCCAGCGAGTGAGTGAAACAATCCGGGTCACGGGATCCTGAACAGACCCAGAGCGCAGGCCTGGCGAGTGAGTGAGACGACCCGGGGTCCGCGGATCCTCTTTCAACCCAGAATGCAGGCCCAGTACGGAGCCCTTCAGCAGAACTCCCAGCAAAGAGGCTAGGGGCAAGACCCACCCAGCTGATTCAGGAGCAGAACATCTTCCCAGAGTGACACAAAGGGTTCAACTCTAAGGACTGCGGCAGAAAGAAGTGGAGCACAGCAGCCAGATCCAAACAACACCCACCTGGAGGAATCCGAACTTCATAGATCCGGACCTGGTGCTAAAATAACTCTATCTCAGCTCTACACCAAAGGTCAGAAGACAGTGGTATACAAAATGACAAAGAGAAGGAACAAAATGCAGTCTCAGGCCCCGAGTCCACCCAGTACAAATGCAGAAGACACCAGCACTGAGGAAACTGGAAATCACACACTGGATATCTCCGAAATAATAGTGCTGGAAGTA
>NW_004524646.1:2750986-2765635 GCF_000260255.1 Octodon degus
GGGGTGGGTCATTGCTGTGACATTGCCTGACTGTATGGATTAAAAGACTTGAGAATTAATCTGGAAAGTTTTTGAGAGACTGGCTGAAAAGGTAGCCCCTATATGCTGTAAACTATAGGAGAAGCTTTGGTTGGAGCCTAAAAACATCAGAGTACTGATGGAAATCCTGCCAGTTAAGATGAGGCTCAGGAAGCTTCTTAGGACTGCACTGACTGCTGGAACCCAGGTGGTATATGTTGTGTTTTGGCAGGAAGTTGGTCTGCATTTTGCTTGTGCTTATATAAATATTACCTGGGTGGCAGAAAAGTGTCAGTTTAGTCTACTATTAGGATAGTGCCATAGATAGTGTTGAGATCTTTCAGCCAGATCTATGCTCAAAGTTAAGAGCAAACGGTTACAAGGATGAAACAGAAGAATGCAGTTGTTAAGAAGGAGCAGGACAATAGAGAAATGAACTGGAGCCTTTCACCTGAAGGGAAGAGTGTATCTGAGTGTGTACTGCAACAGCCAGATAGGAGCCCAGGAGCCAAGCACTACCACCCAGTTACTGTGCTAAACTCAACAAGGCAAATCTACCATTAGGGTTGCATCTGGTAAAAGGACAAGGATTTAAATTACAAATTAAGAGTATATTTGAAATGCAGATCCCTGTATTTTAGTTTTACCATGCCCTATTGTTAAAAAAGTTAATGGAAAGCAAGGACTGTGGTTGTAATACCTCTTTTAATATGATTTTAATATTGTTTTCAGATACATGTTTGTAATCAGGTTAGTCAAAGAATTGTGGTTTTAACCTGGAATTCTGACCACCCTTTGAATATTTTGGTTTTGGTATGGAAATGAATAAAAACCGTATATAGATGTAATTGTTATATTAATATAAATCTGAATAGACCAAGACATGTTAACTTTTCACAAATCTGCCACTGGAGACTACGGTTTAAAGAAATGTGGTCAGGTTACTGAGTTAACCAGAGGTAGACTGTGGTGGATTAACTAGTGGTCAACTTGTAACACCCAGCTGGACAGAATCAGCATGGTGCTAGGTGTGGAAGGCCCACCTAAGGATTCTTGCCAATAGCATAAAAACAGAATTGGAGGAGAAGGTGCTGTGCTGGTGATTATCCTGTCACAATGGATTTCCTGACATGAACTCAGCTGTTCTCATCATTGGAGGAGCTCTGGACCTCACTGTTGCTGAAGATGGCTGTGGTTCTTTTCAGGGGAGCTCTGGCCCTTACTTTGAGCATCACTTCATGGCTCCACTGCAGCCCCTCAACCTGCTGGCACACTTTCTAGCCTCCGACCTTTGGGCCTTCCCAGTGCATGTCCTTGACAAAGACTGGCATAAGACATTGCTGTGGGCTCTAAGCTTCCAGCTGGATTTGTGGTGGACATTGCTATGGGCTCTAAGTCTTCAGCTGGACTTGCACAGAACACTGCTGTGCAACACACAGGCCCTCAGCTGGATTCTTTGGATAATTATGTGTGTGGACAAATGTTCTGTAGTCTTTTACATTTAAGTCTTTGGGTGAATATTACAAAATAATCTTATAAATTATATGGCCTGTATTAAATCTTTTCCTTGTAAACTCTGATTACAACAGTGCCTCTTGGTTATTAGGGATCACTTGGTCTAGTGTGAGAATTGGAACTCTGCACGACTGTTCCTTTTGGGTTACCCTATACAATTTAATAATCCCCTCATGACAAAGGGCAATCAGCCAGGTGCCCTAAGCTCAGCTCTGGGCAGCATGGGGTGAGTCCCACACAGCCCATCTCCCTGGGCACAGCTCCTGTGTGCCTGTGACTCAGAGGTAGGCTAGATTCACCCAGAGTGAAGAGAAACCAGTGATGCAGCTGGCCACTTACACAGCTTCAGTTCTGCACAATGCCACTGTCCTACTGCTGTCCCAGCCTCATCTTCCCACTTGAGTCAGCTTCAGCTTTACCGGAGACCTCTGCATGGGAGGGGGGCAGAGCTTCAAACCACGCTTAGCACTGACAGGGGTACCTCCTCCTCACAGGCCTGCCAGGCACTTGCTGGCATCCATAGATCTTTTATCATCTGGTCTTATGCCCACTGATGACCAACTGGAGCGTCCTGCTTCATAATGAGAGCCCCAAACAATGAGAGCCCCAAAACTCTAACCATTTTTCCCTTTTCACTAAGTCCAAGTAAGAAACAGAGCTGTGAACACACAAAACTGGAAAGTTGAAAACTAATGAAGGTGTATAGATTAGCATAGGAATTAGAGAATAGACTCTGGATCTTAGTAGAGAAACTAAACAAAACCAAAAGTTGGCTTGTTAAAAAGATCAACAACTGGGGCTGGGGAGATGGCTCAGTAGAATAAGCACTTCCCTGGCAAGCACAAGGGTCTGAGTTCAATCCCTGGTTCTGCCAAAAAAAAAAGATCAACAACCTGACAAATCTTTATTTAGGCCGGTTGTAAAAGAAAAGTCACAAAGTACTACAATGAGAAATGAAAGAGAGAACATAACAACTAATCCTGCAGAAATAAAAAAACATAATACAGTGAACAAGTAAGTGTACATAATCAAACCAGGCAACTTAGATTTCTAGGAATTTCTGAAGGACATAAGCTACTAAAATGGGTTCAAGAAGGAATATGAAGAAATATGAATAGAATATGAATAGAATAGAATATGAAGACCTATGTCAAGAGATTACATTAGTTTTCAAAAAAGTTCCCACCAAGAAAAGCTCAGAACCAGGTAATTTCACTGGTAAATTCTATCAAATGTTTAAAGCAGAATTAACACAATTCTCCATAAATTCTTTTAAAAAAATAGAACAAGAGGAACTACTCTGACTTGTTTTATAAGGCCTGGTACCAAAATCAAAGATATCATAAGAAAACTATAGAATAGGATCTTTTGTGGATATAGGTGTTGAAATCTTAAACAAAATACTAATAAAACCAATTGAGAAAATGGATTATGTACCACCACAAATCTGTGTCTAAATAGTTCATCAGATGATTTATGAAACCAGATAAGGATTCAGGAGGAGATAGTCTGTGAATTAAGTGAGCTCATGGTTTAACAAGACCACGGAAAAGGTGGAGTTAAAACTAAATTAAAATAAACCTAAATGTCCTAGGTATCGGACTCCACCTAAGAAATGCAAACTGAACAAAGGGGACTAAGAGGGAGATGCTAGTGGCCACTTCTGAGGATTCGCAGCAGCGGGCGCAGGGCGAAGCCACTCAGTCCCAGTCAGATGCCATTCCTGGAGTGCGGCTCAGGCCAGTCCACCTCTCAGCACTTTCTCTGGGTTTCAGAGCAGCCGCCTGCAGTCTCTCCGCCCTGTGTCCACTCTGGTGACACTAAGGAGGTCCTCCACATACGTTCATGTGTAGTCCCCTTTCCTTCACGCACAGCTCACACCTGGAAAGGCCACACGCCTTGTCCTTATTAGACCAAGCAAAAAAGGAATTCAAGCCTCTGATGGGCGGCTCCTCGCTGCTGGCCCTTCCGTTGCTGCTGTCTCCCATCCTGCCACCCCAGTGACCTGGGGACACTGAGGCCTGAGAAGACGCTGCTCCCTGGTCTGTTTTCCTTCAGTTGATCAAATCTGGGATTTAAAACTTAAAAAAAATAAAGAAGTTCTAAAGAGACCTTACCATCTAATCCACAGCAAGACTTAATGGTCCTTATATGTGGATAATTAAGGAAATTATTTAAACAAAAACATCAAGGAACCGCTGAAGAAAAGAAAAGATGCTGGCTCTGACTACAAAGCAGTGGGATAAGAGTCTCGAGGCCGGTGACAGGGAACCTTTCAAAAAACAAGCACCCCAACTGCAGCACACTTATTATCACAAGGTACCAATGCTGCAATTAAGCCTAAGAATCTGGGCTGGGGAGACAGCTTGGCAGCATAAGCGCCTGCCTGGCAAGCACAGGTCCTGAGTTCAATCTAGTACTGCATGCCGTGCTGGCCCCAGAACCCTGGGCACATCGTGCCAACCCCAAAACCAGGCACGGTGGCACAGACCTATAATCCCAGCACTGGGGAGGCTGAGACAAGAAGATCACTATGAGTCTGAACTGTGTAGCAAGACTCTGTATCAAAAAACAAAACAAAACAAAAACCTAAAACTCTGATGCTGGACTGCTGGGACAGTCTAAGGCAATTTGGCTTGGGTCCTGCTGTGGCAGGGGTGCCACAGGTCCGCCACCACTACCCTAGATGACGAGTGAAGGCTGAGGAGGGCAGCAGGACAGCACAGAGGATAGGTTTCCACTTCAAATGTCCCTCTAGTGCCCACATTTGCTGAACTTATGAACGGATGAGACATCCGCTAAAAAGACTTCATCTGACTTCCTTCCGCCTGCACACCCTATTTAGCCTCCAGCACGCCCCACCCCCACCCCGTCAACTTCCGTACTTCTCTCCTGAGTAGACGCGGGCTCTGCGAGTGAGGGTGTAGGTCTTGGTGTTCGCTCCTTTCCGGAGAGGATCATCCAGAGGGGACTGGCATGGAGGACCCTCCAGGGGGTTCCAGTAGCTCTGCTCACACATACCCCGCAACAAGATCTCCGCCAACTGCCTGGCGATGGTCTGGGAACAGAGAGGAGGAAAACAGAGCCGTGAGCGTGCGTTACGTTACGCATGCGTTCCCTATGTATTGATCAGAAATCATGCTGTGCGCAGCACTATTCCAAGGTTCAGAATTTAATATTTTTACTTTAATGACAAAAATTATACTAGTTTATGACAAAAAAAGAAAAGAAAAGACGGTATACTAAGATATTTGAACCTTTCTTAAAGGCTTCTGTGCTTGTGGTGCTGCCTGTCTGTTACACCCTAGAACACTAAACATGTTTTGTATCAGAAACAAATGAACTTTTAGCTAAGCCCTTTTCCAAGAGCTCCTACAAATAACAGGTGAACTTCAGATATTGTCATCACCTCCCAACAGATGCCTGCTAAAGCTCAGCTCTGGCAAGAAGCCAGACTCGCTTAGTTAGAGCCTTTCCTGGAAGCCACCTCTCCACTGAGCGCATGCTGGGCGCGAAGAACTCAGAATGCCCCCTTCTCAGAAGTGTCAGGAGCTAGCTGTACCGTCCCACCCTTGGGGCCCAGCACCCGAGGACTCTGTTCTACTGTGGCCTGGGCCTGCTGGCCAGAGGCTCCTGCCAGCCCTGTATGATCGAGAAGAAAAAGAGGGGTGTCACTATTGATGGGCGTGTACTGCCTCCTCACCTTGATCCATCAGGAATCGAACTCAGCACCTTGTGCTTGCATTGTGCCACTGAGCTATATCCCCAGCTTGCCTCCTCACTTTGAAAACCTAGGAACACCTGCATGTTGTCCTTGTAAGTTAGAGTAAGTTATTACATTTTCCCAAGCTCTCTCTAACTCTACTGCCTAGAACAGGACTAAAATGACAGATGGGGAGGGGGGGTATGGCATGTGCTAACAAGTATCATATTGATTGAAGTGTACCAGTCCATTTAGCTCATAATCTTCCAGTACAAAGAAAGTGAGGGAAAATGCCCCTGCAAACAGAAGCACCATACCGCAGGGTAGTCCACCCCCTACAGTCAGCCAGAGATGGCACAATGAAACTTCAACCAGCAGGGCCAGCCAGATAGCTCAGCGGACTAAAGCGCCTGCTTAGGCAGAGTGCGGCGGCCAGGGTTTGATCCCCAGCATGTCGGTGCTGTGCCAGCCCCACCCACGGGGGCATGCTGAGACCACAATTGAGGCTGGGAGTAGTGGCACACACCTGTAATCCTAGCGCTTGGGAGGCTGAAAACAGGAGAATCACTACAAGTCTGATCTACGTAGTGAGACCCTGTAGAACCTGTATTAAACAAAAAGAGAGAGAGAGAGAGAGAGAGAGAGAGAGAGAGAGAAAAGAAAGAAACTTCAACCAGCAGGGTTTCATATACCAGACAAAGAATGCTGAGCTTCCCAAAAATTTTAGCCTTTTTAAATAAATATGTTCCAGAAGAGAACATTGCTAGGCTTTCATCCATGTGAAATCTCTCAATGCTCCCCAAGGAAACTTAAATACAACCAAATCACTAGCTTGGTGGTTTTCTGATAACCACTGGGTAAAGGCAAATTTTCTTGATTATTCCCAAGTAAGACCCACTGCCTATAAATGCCTATAAAAATGTGAAATTAAATGTACTATGATCATCCCCAACTGAGCCATCTGTAAAGATCGCATAAGAACACAATTTTCAGGACCTAAACAGTTCCTGCGCTGTTTTCTGAAGCCTTCCATTAGAGTTTCATTTTGATCTCACTGTAGTCATATAAGCTAATAACTTCTGCTGGAAACTTTCAACTGACAGAAATACCCTTGATCCACTCACTACGGCTGAGAAGTGAATGTTCAAAGAAATAAAAAGAGTAGAGAACTTCAGTTTCTGGCTACATTGGTTATGTTGAGATTCTAAAGGTGGAGAGATTTCTTTTTCTTTTTGTATGTGTGTCCACTAGGCGATATCTTAGAGTACGCAATCTACCACATCCAGCACACAACAGTGCTGTGCAACTCCCACCACTATCTAGTTCCAGAACACTTTCATCACCCCAAAAGGAAACACTCACCCTTTAAACAACCCCTGCTAAAACATTTTCTGTCTGGTATGTATTTGCCATTTTTGAACATTTTTACAGAAATGGAATTATGTAACATTAATCTTTTATGGCTGGCTTCCTTCAGAGAGCATAATGTTTTGGGGACTAATTCCTGCTGTGTTTGTTTCAGCCCTGTGTCCATTTTTACGGCTGAATGGCACTCCATTGTATAGCCATACCATAGTTTGTTTACCCATTCTTCACCTCGCAGGCATTTGGGCAGTTTCTACCTTACCATTGTTATGTGCAATTCATGTTTGAACACCTGTTTTCAGCTCTTTGGGGTATAAACCTAGGAGTCCAATTGAGTACATGTATTTTCAGATCTTTCTGTTCTATGGTCCCACACCAAATCAAATTTACAATTTTTCCACCTCATATCAAAAATTTGTACTCATTAGTCAATCTAAAAAGAATCATGAACTTATTAAGTAAGGCTGATGGAAACTGTCTCATGGATGGCATTAGCTGAAGAAGTTTTCTGTAGCCAGTGTGGACTGAGACCCCCAGGGACAAGGCCTTGGAAGCGCTTCTCCATTAGGCTGGGTCAGGAATCACTTGGGAAACTTCAGGAACACAGGATCTCAGCTTCCTCCTAGGCCCACTCTACTGGAATTTCTGAGGTCAGAGGTCAGGACATGTGTTTGTTCAAAGTCCCTCAGACAGTCCCCAGGGGACAAGGCTCAGCGCTCTTGCGTCTGTGTGCCAGGTCTTGGGGTCATCCCCAGCACCCAAAAGAAACAAAACACTGTGCCCTCAGATAAGCCTGATGCATTTGTCTGGTTAAGTGATCAAGGAATTGCGAACAGTTTGACTTAGACCACTTGAAGGTAATCAGTAGTGTCCAAAGTCACAAATGTACCTCGGTGTGACAGAGTGGAGACCTCACTCCTTTAACATCTGGTGCTGCCAGCAGAAGGGCTACACATCTGTCCCATTGCTTGCCCCACCCTCTCTGCTGAGCAATGGAAGAGACCTGGTCCTCTAGTCAGGTCCTCCACAGACCTCTACTCAGAATCCTACCTCTCAGGATTTATTAAAAAACAAAAATACAGGCCGGGGAGATGGCTCAGAGGAATAAGCGCTTCCCTGGCAAGCGCAAGGGCCTGAGTTCAATCCCCAGTTCCGAAAAAAAAAAAAAAAACCATTAATTTGATAATCATAAACCTTAGAAAACTGTGGAAGATATTCTCTAATTTAGAAAAATAAAACTGAAATAAGCAGCAGATCCCCACAGTGTACTGAGGACATTTTCACCTTCTAATGGGGAAAGCCTATTTGTTTCCATAATACAAAATATTATATGTTATATAGTATAGAATATTGTAAACATGTATATGAGCATCAACTTATGTCATGTGTATGTAATGTTGTATATTTTGTTGATATATATTGTTATAGTATAATATATAGTTAAAAGCCAGTAATATGAATTAATGTTCCATTTGAGTAATTTTGGAAGACTAGATTTTTCAATCTGTTTTTAAAGTAATTATAAAAACACTTGCCAATTTAATCCATTACTTTCACTGTGTTTTGAGGTCTTGGAAGAAGCTATTCATGCAAGACAGTCCAGAAGCCTTCTAGAATGCTGAGATAAGTCAATATGAGAAAAAATACAATCTGGAAACAACTTTTTAATCCATATTCTGCTTGAAAGAATCCTAACAACCAATATGCATGTTCTGAACATTTGTATATGCAAAAGGCATCAGTGTATAAATACTGAAGACCAGGAGAGTTCTTGGTGAGTGGGGTGTGTGTGTGTGTGTGTGTGAGAGAGAGAGAGAGAGAGAGAGAGAGAGAGAGAGAGAGAAAGAGAGAGAGAAGGTGCTCATCTTATCTCAACCTCATGAGTCCAGGAAAGCCTAGGTTAACCATCTGGCTAAGTCATGCATCTACGCCCTAAAACCCGTAGTTTGATTCCCAGTGACCTGAATCTCTTAGCCCTGCTCCCCTGAATGCTCTGCCAAACATTTACAGGGTTCTTAACAAAGGAAGGAGAACACAGATGGCAAAAGATAAAAAGAAGCTGCAACCTTACACACCCAACTGTAACCTGAGGCATCCCCTTAGATTCTAGTAAGCACCAGGCCTCCACCCAGCACCCAAAGGCCACTGCTCTTTGGGACAAGCAAGAGAGGTTTAATTCATGAATTTCCCAAGGGAAGGAAGTGAAAGGGTTAAAAAGAAGAAAAAACAAATGAATGGAATTGAAGTCTACAGGATAGCCAACCTCTTGATCAACCAGATAAGTTAGCTCTCCTTTATTTTTCTTTTGAGTGTTACAGTCAATGTAATTAGTTCAAGCAACCAGGACCCTCCAGGGTCTTATCTGCAAGGCTCTGTCTGGCTTTTGGTGTGAATCGTAAGCACACAACTAACCAGCTTCTTCTGCACTAGCATTTAGAACGACAGCCGGCATTCGACTTGGTTTGCAGAGTGCAGCTCTTGTATTTCGAGGGAAAACACTGCCCACAGGCACACAGAAAGATGCTCACCGTCACTGGCCATCAAGGAAACAGTTCAAACCACCATGAGACAGCCCTACACACCCACAATGGCTACAACTAAAAAGATAATAACAAGCGTTGGTTAAGATGTGGAGGAATGCAGCATGGTGCCGCTGCTTTGGGAAAGAGGCTAGCTGCTCCCAACGGCTCAGCAGAGAGACGGAGAAGACCCGGGCATTCCGTACCCCACCACATGCCCAAGAAAAAGGAACGCCTGTGTCCACCCAGACACCTGTAGATGAATGTCCACAGCAGCATAGCAGTCCAAAAAGGAAACAAATAAAAGTCCACCAGCTCATAAATGGGTGAATAAAATGTGGTATATCCATACAGTAGAATCTTATTTGGCAATTTTTTTAAAAAATAAAGGTTAATAAATGCTGCGACATGAAGGGAACCTTCATGCATTATGAATGTATTATATTAAATAAAAGAAATCAGTCACAAGACCACATATTGTATACTTCTATTTATATGACATGTCCAAATTAGAAAAATCCATAAAAATAGAAAATAAATTAAGTAGTCAGGGACTGGTGGAAGGGGAAAATGGGAACTGACTACTAATGAATATATATGGCTCCTTTCAGGAGAAATAATGTTCTGAAATCAAACACTAATTAGTGATATTAGTGATAGCTGAACAAACGCAAATAATTTTTTTTTTTTTTTTCAGAACTGGGGATTGAACTTGGGCCCTTGTGCTTGCCAGGGAAGCGCTTATTCCACTGAGCCATCTCCGCAGCCCCAAATGCAAATAAATTTAACCACTTACTGGTGCAATTAGTTAAATATAGGATGACCAAAACTGCATGTTTTTTCACTAATTTTTATACTACAACTGAAAATATAAAAATGACAATTTTATCAAATTTATTCAATACATGAATGGACTGGTTGAAATGACAGGCAGTATGTAAGAAAATGTGCTGCTCCAGTGATTCTCAGGTTAAATAAGTCAATGGTTAAAAACCATTGAAATGTATACTTCAAATAGGTGGACTGATAGATAAACAGATATAGATATATCTGTCTATCTAGATCTACAGATAGCTATATATATATACATATATATATGTATATATATATATACCATGTTTAAATGTACAAATGTATAGCTACGAGACAAGGGCCTTGGCCACACCTAAATCACCAGTCACACTCACCATTCGCAGGTTTTGTGTTGTTCTCGTTTCCACTGCTCTGAGAAGCTCTCTAAATCTTCCAACGCCTCTTGTCAAGTTCCTGTGTGCACAGAGAATTTGACAGGGTTTCTATCTGACAGGTATTAATCGTAAATATTTCATACACACATTTCAATGCACTTTGTCTGTATAAAAGCTGTTGGCTAGCGTCTAAGCAAACAATTATTCTGCACAGGTTCATCCCATCTTTGGTGGACTTTGAAAAACCTGACCTAAGACTGATGGTCTTTTGTGCTTTCTAGTCCCAGTCAAACTTCTTCAGGAAAATAAAAACCTGAAAAATCAAGTTCTAAAGTCAAAAGAAGAGAAAGAAAAACAAACAAACAA
Organism: Octodon degus; assembly: GCF_000260255.1. NCBI lineage: Eukaryota > Metazoa > Chordata > Mammalia > Rodentia > Octodontidae > Octodon > Octodon degus. Next base: position 2,761,660 of record NW_004524646.1, read on the forward strand.
AAAGGCAAGAGCTCCTACAAGGGTCTACTTGTCTGCAAACTTGCGGTGGTTCTAACTGCAAGTACTAACATCTGTATTTTCATTTAAAAAGTAGGTGGCAACACTGGGCAAAGGGTGCAAGAGTGTCAGAAAGGCACTGCATGTAAGGCAAAGGCTTCTTGCTGCAATTACGGCCTGGATAAAGACAAATGATATGAAAATGGGCAGTCCACCATGTAACCGCTCGGCATTTTTCAGATCATAAATCACTCCCAGGAAATCCATCAAACCAACCCTCTTCTTAATCCTGCAGTAATAAAAATAAGCAAAGGGTCGGAGGCCTTTTTCTTTCTCTTTTCTTGGCAGTGCGGGAGATCAAATCCTGGTCCTTGCACATGCAAGGCAAGTGCCCCCCACTGAGCTGTAAATCCAGCCCCAAAGGCCCCTTCTGAGGGCAGCGTGGTGGTAACTGCACCTGGAGCTTCCTCACTACACCTGGCCTCAGTGTTGCATACACCACCTCATTTCATCCTTTGGCGACCTCCTGTCGATGCCTCCAGACCTCACGTGTCCTCTCTGAACACCAGGCCACGCCTGGTCAGCTGGGAACTCTTCCTGCTGGTCCCTTTACCTTGAGTGCTGCTGCCACCTATACCATAACTTGGTGATATTTATAATGTGCCCATTAGAACACATCAGCTTTCCAAAAAGCCACGGAACAGATCAGCCGGTGCAGGCCTGTCAACCCGCCCCTGCATGCTGTGGCAGACGTGCTCTCAGTACCTGGTTTTCTTCTTGGATGGCATTTTAAATCACACAAAGCCATTAAATCAAAATGCGGGTTCTGTAAGTTACAAGCACTCAGGAAGGCTATTCATCTGTATCTTCTATCCAGCTGGCTTCCCAAGGTCCTCATTCACAAGATCAGCCCTGGACTTTAAGATAATGGCCCACTGGCATAGGTGCATGAATACGCCCCAATTCTTCCCACCCACATGTATCAGATGGCCCCAGATCAGAAGCTTGGTGCTGGCATAAGACAAGAAGCCCGTGCTCAGGACTCCAAGCAATACTAATGCAATCTACAGGACATGAATGAAAATTTGGTAACGGGCCCTAAGACATCTACTGTGCTTTCTCCTCATTTGTTTTTATGGGATCCAGGTTCACAGGCAACAAAGTACATTTCCTTTGGACTGCAGCTCTGTTCCCTTAAGTAACATGGGGGAAGGAAAAACTATAACTAAAAAAGGGATGGGTACAGCTGTGATAGTCTAATTTTGTCTCAGAATCACTGATTATGTACAAAAGACACCATACTTTATGAGAGGTGCGAAATCAGGGCGTGTCTTAGTCAATATCCCTGGAGACCCTGAAAAGAGGCTACTTTACCAGGGTGGAAATTAGGCCTTGAATGAGCAGCATCAAGCTAAATGTTATGCAGAACCCAGTAAAGGATGCAAATAGGAATTGCCATTTAGACTGTCTCCCATGCCTTCTCCGCAGAATGAGCTTTTTATATGTTAGAGAAGCAAGAATTTTCTAGCTAGAAATGATCCAACACAGTCGAGCTCACATGGAAAGGAAAGGGCCTGCTCAGGTCCAAAGCCTGGCAAGACAGCAAGCTGGGAGCATTCCACCATATTCTGTTACCTCCCTGGGTAAAAGAAACATAAGCTCTTACTCAGAAATGTAACTCTAGAGGAAAGAGCAAATATGGATCTGGGCGCTCAGGTGTGTGTGCTTTGCGCTATTAACACGCCTATTATCTAAGAGGGAGAAGTATAACATAATTCCTGCACATTCTGCTGGTGACAGTTAATGAGATGTCTCTAGGCACTGGTTCAAAATGGGAAAGAAAAGCTGTTGACCCAGGTGAAGAAGTCGGGTGCCTGAGGTGATGCCCCCATCTGCCTAAAGAGATAAATAAATGATGGGCCGAGAAACTCAACTCCCCTCCAGGCTCCAGGTGGTTTGTCCCGTGCGGGACCGAGGCCCTCTGGTGGACAAATGGCAGAAGTCTCCGAGACGGAAGGACGCTGCATCCAGGCAGGCAAGACCAGCAACCCGGGGGCGCGTGTTCCCAAGGAAGCTTTGCAGAACACCCAAGATTTTCTCAAACTCTTTCTAGCTTATTCCTGGATAGAGTTTAGGATTCAGAATCCAGTGCTTCCTCGAGTGGGGAAGAATCCTGCTTCTAAACAAACAGTGCACAGTAGGCTCAGAACAGGGAAGGCCCACAGCCCAGCCCTATTCAAATAAATGCAGCTCCTACGACAGCTCGGAAGGGACCACACGTGCCCCAACGCAGACATATTCTAAGCAAGCCCGTGTACCACGCAGACGTTTGAAAGTTACATAATGTGAGCCAATCACTGTTCTACTGTTGCCTCTGAGAGCAGGAAAAAAAATAAGAATTTTTTGAAGCTAGATGGATAAGCATAATAGGAACAAGGACAACAAAGAGGAAAGCAGCTTGTAAGAATTGCATTCTATATTATAATCACCCAATCTGAGCCAAATAAAATCCACATGATTGCCTTCACAGCTCTAAAGTATTAGTTTGTTCTTTCATGCTAAGATCCATTAAATATCTAGAGTAAACTGCTAGTTAAAAGTTCCACTCTAAAATGCAGACAAGAGTGCCAAGGAATTTCCCTGGCTTTGAGGGTTTCCACGGACCCTTGATGTGAGGTCATTTATTCCATTTCAACACCCTTGACTGAGGCTGTGCGATGATGTCAGCCTTCATTATGGTAAATCTGTCTCACAGGGAACGTTCTAGCCAGCACTGGAGCAGCGGGCACTCTGGCAGGCTGTCAGATCTGGGGGTTCATCTTCTGCGCTCTGCTCTGTCAAGCTTCCTGAGTGGGGTGCGCTTCCCTCCAGGTGGGCCGGTTCCCAACAGCTTGGCTCTGACCATGGGGACGGGCCTGCGAGTCCCCTGATGCCAGCTGCTTGCTCAGCCTGAGAGGCAAGCAGAACCCGGTGTCCACTCACCAGCGTCACCACTGTGCCAGCCCATCAGGGACACGTGGGCCAGCATCCCTCACCTTGCTCTCGGTAAAACCCTTGTTTCTCCTCTGCCAGCAGTCTACTGCTTTCCACGGGGACACCTTCTGTTCTGCCCTTGCCCTGCTTCCTGCCTTTTCTTTGTTCCTCTTTTCAATATGGTCATCCCTCTGTCTCGGCTGTCCATCCATGGGACAAGGCTCAGCTCCCTTTGGGCCCTGTAGCAGCATTTGCAAGGCTGCTCTCCACAGTCATGTTCAAGCTTACAGCAGCACTCCGTTTTGTACCCCTAACAGTCTCAGCTCTTTGAGATTGTCTTCTGTCCTTCCACACTGTCAAACCACAGGAGAAATGCTCTCAGGAAGGAAGCTAAAGCCCTGGCATCAAAATCACGATGGCAAATCAAGGCTGGGAGAAACCCTCCCAGCCTGTGATGAACTAATTCAACGCCAACCTTAACATATTTTTTCTATCATTTCTCCTTTCATTTTTGATAGGACACAGATGGGATAAGATAATTCTCTTCACTGTGTCCTTCTAAATATTCTTCTGACCTCCACGTCTGATCCAGGCCACCAATACACTTAAATTCAGTATCATCTGCCTTTGTCATGTAAACTCAAAATTGTGATGTCAATAACAGACTTGAGAACTACAACATTTCAAATTCTTTGTTGATAAAGAACAGGTACCCTGAGTAAATCCAATTTCTCTCCTGGCTGAGAATTTTGTAACTAAAAATCAATGACAGAAGGAGTCAGCACATAGATCTCTTTGAGCAAATATGCTGCTTGGCATTTCTCCCAGTTCTTTCTTACCAATGGCACTTCTAGACCACAAAAAGCGGTTAGTGATTTCAATTTTTTTTTTTTTTTTTTTTTTTTTTGTATTTTAGGGAGGGGTTTACAGGGTGTTCAGGGTCTCACTACTAGATTAGACTCATAGTGATCTGCCTGTTTACAGCCTCCCAAGAGCTGGGATTACA
>NW_004524646.1:2765735-2779951 GCF_000260255.1 Octodon degus
TACAGGGTGTTCAGGGTCTCACTACTAGATTAGACTCATAGTGATCTGCCTGTTTACAGCCTCCCAAGAGCTGGGATTACAGGCGTGTGCCACCACGCCCAGTCTCATTCGCCATCTCAGCGCACCCTGGGGGTGGGGCCGGCACGGCAGGCCTGGGGATCGAACCCCCAGCCCCTGTGCCTGCTTGCAGGTGCTTTAATCCACTGAGCTATTTAGCTAGCCCGATTTCAATAATCACTGAGCAGTGTTTCCTCTCAGGTTCCTGGCTGGTCCCTGAGAATACACTGGTAAGCAGAGGATGCTGTCCCTCCTCAGGGAGTGAAGGTGGCTTCCCATCCCCACTAAAAGGAAAGTGTCTTGAAGACAGAGATCTCATCATTCTCACTCCCTTTCCCCCAGCCCTTCAGAGCCTGGCCAATTAGCATTTGCTGAAGGAATGAGTCAGAGCCAAGACCACAAGCGGATACAGGATCTACCTGCATCCTGTCCTCAGCTTTCTCACGGAGCACTGATTGGCAGGCAGCACAGCTATGTACTCTCTTAACTAGAAAATATCAGTGGTGTCCTTGTAGCGTAGGAGCGAACAGAGCTGTCCTCCCGGGCCAAGTGACAGGGCTACGGGTGCCTTGGCTATAGTTTTAGAGAGCTGCAAGGATAATGAGGGTTTCAAGGTAAGGAAGTAAAAAATAATCCAGGTATTTCAGGAAAGGTGTCCTGTACTTGTGCCTACAGATGTTCCTCTCTGTTTGCAGGATCCCCCTCTTTGCACCCACCCCTCCTGGTCCCAACTGCCTCAGGGACCTCGCCAGGCACCCAGGGACAGTAAGCTAGGTACCCCCAAGAGAGAAAGAGTGAGCACAGCCTGTGTTGGGCAAGCTCTTCCCCATCTCCTTGCTGCAGTTTGTATGCCTGCCAGAGGACACGGGAAGCAGATTCTTCTACGGCATCATCATCCTGGACTCTGTCCCTACTCATGATGCCTCTAGGTCAACTACTCTGGCTTGAGAACTGCCTCTCCTTCATTTATGTAACCCTTAGAATCTATTTTGAAAAAGTTTGAAATCAAAACCAGATATCCAGATCTGGAAAGTGGAAGGAGAAAAAGACATCCTTCACAGGCCAGAAGGATAGCTCTAGCCGGCTGTCAGGGAGCTGTTTTTCCCAGAATGGATTCCAGCTTCTCCCTGTGTGCGCACTGCGCCTGGTATCCAATGACATGCATTTGTGAAGACAGATGGCTTGCTGCATTCAGGGGCCAGGGATCAAACCTACAACCTTGGCCTCATTAGCAAAGGACTGAGCAATGGCGCAAGCCAGCTGCAGCCCAGATATAGTGGTGGAGGGTGTGACAGCCATCCTTGCTGGGATGTGAACAAGCAGGCAAAGCTTCTGGAGGTCTCATTTCAAACCTAATGAGAGTTGTACTAGGCTTAACAACATTTTTGGGACTACTTCAGCAACTACGGCTTCCTCGTGACAAAAGCAGAGTGAATTATACATTTGGTCAGCCGGCCAGGCAGCAAACAGTACACTGAGCAGGTGCCACGTATCAGGTGACATAATAGGTACCAGGGACACAAAGTCAAACAAGTCACAGAGTGGTTTCTAGGAGTACATATTTAATAGGCCAGGGCAGGAACACATAAACAAGTCCTTTCTAATGGTGTGCAAACGGCCTACAATTGAAAGTGAGCAAACTGCTATAAGAGCTGGAAAGAGTTGAAATAACAACTCACTTTTCTCCCAGCTCATTGCAGCCAAAGAATATCAATCTTCATGCAGTATTGGGGGGGAAGGAGAGAAGGAGGGAGGGAGGGAGGGAGAGAGAGATAAAGGGAGAGATAAAGGGAGAGGGAGAGGGAGAGGGAGGGGGAGAGGGAGAAAGGATATCAACCACATACCAGCCAGGAGTCAGGCACAGGGAGTACAGCTTGTCAACTGTCTCCCTCACTAACTTGCATTTTAATGCTGCTTGGTTTAACACCAGTACCCAGGATGTATTTGGATTCTTCAGCCCAATATCTAGTACTTTTACTTTTCCAGTACTAGAAATTGAACCCAGGGCCTCACCCACGATAGGCAAGAGCTTTACCACTGAGCTACATTCCCATCCCCTTTTAATTTTTAAAAAATTTTTAGACAGGATCTCAGGGCCCCTTAGTTGCCCAGGCTGGGGTAGAACTTGCAATCTTCCTACCTCATCCTCCAGAGTAGTTGGAAGTTCAGACATGTGCCACTGTGCCAGGCAAACAGAACTTTTAACAACTAACCAGAACGTATCTAACATACAAGGGTTGGCCTTCAGGTATTAACCGTGGAACCCATACACTTATCTATAAACTGAAACCCTGAGAAACAACCCAGAGCATGGTTCATGACCAGCGCCAGGCCACGTGGGCTCCAGCCACGTCTTGCCATTTAGCGACTGCTGACCTTGGGCAGGTATGTGTGCCTTGGTTCCCTTATGGCTAAAGTGGAAACAGCAAGCACACCTACCTCAGGGGTTTGCCTTAAGAAGTGAAGGAGTCAGGTACGTAGGGAGCGCTGCCTAAGCGCTGCCATTATTAAGGCCATAACTCGGAAAACCTGGCGCTGCTCAAAAATCTTTTAGAATTCTGGGATCTGCCTTCCAGTCAGTTTATAAACACATGAAAACCCGCTTTCCTTTGGTAGAATCATTTAATTTTGAATAAAAAACAATGGTACTGCCCAGTCTAATCCACTTTCACTCTGCTATTTGTTAAAAGTCACCATGTCCCAGGGTTAGAACTACTGAATTCACAGGTTTGGCCCACAAAGCAAAAGATAACAACAGGCCCAGGTGAGGACAGTAACTCCTTCTCCCGGGAGATGATGACATCTCAGAGACTGAGGCCCGCAGGGAGGAGGCAGCGACTTTGCCACAGGCTCTGCACACTGGCAGCGCTGACCCAGAGGGGAACCAAGAGGGTGGCATGTGACTCCTCACTGTGCCGTCTCTGTGGGCGCAGATAGCAACTGGCCAATGTCTGGAATTAGTCAAGAAAGGGCCAAGGGGCTGGGAGATAGCTCAGTAGAATAAGTGCTTGCCTGTAAGTGCAAGGGCCTGAGTTCAATCCCCAGTTCCATCAAAAAAAAAAAAAAAGGAAAAAAGAAAAAAGAAAGGGACAGACCTAACTAAACACCGGGAACATGGAGAACCACCCAAGGCTGGTGAGCCTGTAGTACAAAGCTGGAAGGGAAGGAGCTGGGGGCTAGTGGGGCGGGGTGTGTACAAGCACACACTTAGCTGGCAGCAGGGCTGAGGCCCCAGTGAGCCTGTTTCACAGGATGGAGCTCAGCCAATCTCACAGAACATTGAGGTACACCAGGCCAGAGTCATATTTATTGTAAAAGGCAATTAAGCCACGAACCAAGGTGCACACCTGTAATCCCACCTCAGGAGAATTACAAGATTTGAGGCCTGCAAACCTTAATGAAAGAAAACCCTCAAAACAATTTTTTTTAATGGCTGAGGCTATAAGTCAGTGGTAAGGTGTCTCTGGATTTGATCCCTAGGATCCCAGTACTGCCGAAAAGAAGGGGGGAGGGGCAATGACAATGTAGAAGAAAGTTTAGAAGGAGAAGGTAGACATGGTGTTCTGACAATATGACTTTATTTATCAACTCCAAGTAGCAAAGTCACATTGAAAAAGGACTTTCGGCCATTCTGCTCATCCAGTCCCTTGGGCTGTGGAGAGGGAGAAAGGCAGGAAAGATGCCAAGAGAGAAAAGTCCTCCCCATCGAGCCATGAGCACTTGAACTGAAAGTTTAAGTGCAAGCACCGGAGTGCAATGTCCACTTCCATTTCAATTAGCAGGAACAGGAGAATTGCATTTCCAGATCAACTCTGGGCATGGCATTTCCAAACTATGACAAGTGGGAAAAAGTCCAAGGGAATTGTTTGAAAGAGAAAAGGCCTTTAAACATACAGGGTCAGTGGCCCGAATGGCTGCATGAGTGGAGCAGGTAGCAGGGGAGGATAAAGACAGACCACCAGAGGACAAGGAGATGGCACCCTGAGGTCCCTGCTCCAGGCAGCCCACAGGTACTCAGTGCAAAACCAGTAGGGGAGGCTCTTTTGTAGTTAAATGGTAAACACAAACCTCCACTCCTCTCCCTGTGGAAACCGACACACCAGCGCTGGTTGCAGGCAGCCCAGTGCCCTAGGGGATTCTCACACATTCCTTCAAATTGTGCCAGACAACTCACAGGGCCTGGGAAAGCTTAATAATTTGGGGATACAGAAGAAGAAAGGGGCAAAGGCCGAGGATGATCTGGAGAGAGGAAGGACAGGAAGGGAGAATGGAATGTGGGATGTCTGGACACGTGGCAAAGGGAGTAAGTAACCAGATACGGAGCAGACAGCGAGCCAGGCAGGGGCAGATCTAGGGGCAGATCTGTCGGTTTCACCTTGCCTTTCCCTCATCTATGAAATGGGACCAGTGCCACCATGTGATGCCCGCGTGAGATGGCACCTGGAAAGCGCCTGACCTGCTGCTCAAAACATGTCAATCCTCACATCCCCAGCCATTTGCTACCTCCCACCACCCGCCATCTGGTCCTTCTTGCACATATAAACATTTACTGGGTGGAAGCCAAGCAGCCACTGGTATGTTTGGGAACCTTTGGTTTAACAGAAAGCAGTGCTAAATCAGAAATGATTTCTATTATACACTGTGTCACAATTTTCCTCTAAACTGCAGTTCTATAGATGAGAAGAGAGAGGCTCAGGAAGACTGGGGTACCGTGCTCACAGTCACTCAGCCTATGAACAGGAGGGGTGGGATCTGAACGCAGATCCAGTCTAGTACAAGTGCCCAGAAAAGCGGAAGATGAGTGGTCATGAAGGACCCGCAAACAAACTGGAACATGTGGCTCACTCCCCAAACACAACAAAAGGCATCCCAGAGGCAGGAGAGCAGCAAGCGATGGCCCAGGGCAGCTGAGGCCACAGCAGTTGCTGTGTCTGGCCTTACTCAGTCCGCAGAAGGGGACCCCTGGGCTGGCGGCCAAGCGAGGACAGAGAACCCTGCTGAGTGCTTCAGCTTCAAGCAGAAACAGAACTTGGGGGGAGATGTCATGAGAGGGAGAGGCCAGCGATGACAACGTGGAAGCAGGTGTGCCCACGAGTCATCAGGGCAACCTTCTAGTAAGTTCTCTGATCATACAGTGCCTCGCTGATTCAGTTCTTCCACGGTGGACTTCACCGTCACTCCAAACCATGAGCACAGGTTCCCCTGGACACTATCTACAGGAGAAAGGCTCGGCTAAGCACCAGGTAGGGCAATCCGTGACAAAGTATTTCCTTGGCTCAGGAAATGGGCAATTTTCCAGCCCCTCTGAGACATCCAGAAGAGAGGTCATTCACTCAGACCTTGGCTCCTGCAGGACAAAGACTGGGCTCCCGCATGCTGGCAAGAGCAGACCTCGCTGTGCCCCACCACAGGCTGCCTGCTGTAATGTTACCATCCGGTGAAAGTCATGCTCAGGGCCTGCTGGCCACCACCATCTTCTCAGATGCCACTAACTTCTTTCATGCCCCAACCCATTCTTCCAGATGGTTTCCCACCCACCTACTGAGGCAGGCAGGAACTCACAAGCTCAGCATACAGAGAGAAAGTGAGCCCCCAGAGGGGCCAGGCTTCAGTCCTGGCTTGGGGGGGCCCTGTGCTGCCCTCTGCTGGGCAGTGCTCCAGCCTATCTTTTATTGGCCTTTTAATTCTCTTCTAATCTTTTTACTGTATAAATACAGATACAGCAAGTCATGTAAGAGGATTGTTACAGGACAAATACCCTTGGAGCCCCTAAGACCAAAAAACAAACTACCCGTGCCGTCCCAATTAACAGGCCTCTCCACCCAAAAGTGACAAGCGCCCGACTTCTGTAACTGTTTCTTCCTTACTTTTCTTTAGGGTTTAATCACTCAAGAATACATCTTATGGGCCAGGGAGATGGCTGAGTAGGATAAGTGCTTGACTGGCAAACGCCAGAATCTGAGGAGTTCAATCCCTGGTTCCGAAAAAAAAAAAAAAAAAAAAAAAAAGAAGAATACATCTTACCCTCCATGTGGGTCTTGTCCACTTTTACTTTTTAGATATGATTTTTCAAAATCTTTTTTTTTTTTTCCCCATTCCCTTCTCTTTCTTTTCCTTAAAAGTAAACCCCTGAAGGGGGCCAGCCAAATAGGTCAGCAGATTAAAGCACCTGCAAGCAGGCACAGGGGCCGGGGGTTCCATCCCTGGGCCTGCTGAGATGGCAGTTGAGATTGGGCGTGGTGGCGCGTGCCTGTAATCCCAGCTCTTGGGAGGCTATAAACAGATGGATTTCTAAAGTCCGATCCAGTAGTGAGACCCTGAACACCCTGTAGACCCTTCCCTAAAATATAAAAAGAAGTAAACTCCTAAAGAATTTGACCTGTCAAGTCCCCTAGGCTAGAAGGCTGCACATTCTTGGTCCACCCCTCTGTTCTCTCTGTACCCTGGCACTTGGCAGCTGGATCCCAAAGTCCCAAGCCCTGATCCATGTAGGTCCAATCACGCTGGCAGGCACTGGCGGGCCACACTCCTGCGCTGGTGTGAAGCACACTTGATGCTCAGAGTTCAGATGTCAGGATCCCTCGAGACTGACAAAGCAGCGGGGCTCTAGTTCTCCCAGGGTGCTTCCCTCCATGACACAGAACACTTTCATATTTGGCTTTCCAGTGGCTCAGTGCACAGGGTAAAATATTGCTTTCTTTCCATTTACTTAGTTTTCAAGATACTGAATTAGAATGCATGAATTTAAATATATTTCATGTGTCTATTGCAATTTTTATTCTTCAGATTTACACTGTCCATATTTGGCCTCAGTCCCTTTAATAGGACTTGGGAATCTTTGCAAGTTTGCTTGCTATCTGGATGCATATAGATCTTTCAGGCTCACTGTATACATCCCTGTTGTAAGACTGCAATGAAGTTTTTTCACATTGGAATATGGCATTTCCAGAGCACAATCCAGCAGCTAAGAAGGCTCAGTGCTCAGGAATCAGTGACCCCATGGCTTGCCTGTCTGTCTGTCTCTCCCCTTCATTCCTCTCCCACCCCCTCCACACACTTCACTATTTTATACCGCTGTTTCTAATTCCATCACTCAAGTTTGGGACTATAATTTTTTCTTGCTATTTTTCTATTTCTCCCAGACCAAGAATTCTGCTTTTCAACAACATAACAAGTGAAAGGATTAAAGCACACGATAGCCATTCAACTGCCTTATTTTACCTTATACTAGAAAGTTCTGCAATAACAACACGACTATTACCACCATTAATCCATTAATTATATTTTTGCATATATCAGCATTTTCCTTCCAGTTTTACTTGCTGTTTACTTCCCATTTTGTTTTGCAGCTGAGGCATACAAGGAAACAGAAAAGTAGGGCCAATGCTCAGAAGGAAGAGTAGTTGATAAGCCTGCCTCCAACTGGGCCTACAGGTCAAAGAGCCACATGTTGGACTTCAAAGAAGCTACCATGAGGATAATCAAAGAATTAATGAAAACTACCTTTACAGACTAAAAGGAGCCAGGGTTTGATCCCCGGTGTGGCGTGCCAGCCTCACCCCCAGGACGTGCTGAGAGGGCGACTGAGACTGGGCGTGGTGGCACTGGGTGTGGTGGCACGTGCCTGCAATCCCAAGGCTTGGGAGGCTGAAAACAGGAGAATCACTTCGAGCCCAATCTGCGCAGTGAGGCCTGTAGATCCTGTCCTAAATACATTTAAAAAACAAAAAAAGGACTAAAAGGAAATAAGATGACAGTGACTCAACAAACAGGGGCTCTCAGTCGGTGAATAAACTAAGAAAATAAATAAAATGGTGAAAAGTATCATAACTAAAATGAAAAATTCCCCAAACAGGCTTAATTAGAATCACTATGAATCCAATAGAATCACTATGAGTCCAATCTAGTAGTGAGATCCTGAACATCCTGTTCAGCTTTGAGATAGCAGAAAAATCACTTCAAAGATAGATGAATAAAAATTATCTAATCTACAGAAAAAAGAAAAGACTAAAGAAAAATGAACAGAGACATGTAGGAATAAAATCCCTGAAAGATAAAGGCAAACCAAATCTTAAAAGCAACAACTCTAAAACAACCACATAGCAATAAGATTAACAGAGAAGGCCGGCCTGATAGCTCAGTGGAGTAAAGCACCTGCTTAGGCAGAGCAGAGCAGCTGGGGTTTGACGCCTGGTGTGTGTGCCAGCCCCACCCCACCCCACCCCCGGGGTACCCTGAGACAGTGACTGAGACTGGGCGTGGTGGCACGCGCCTGTAATCCCTGCACTTGGGAGGCTGTAAACAGGAGAATCATTAGGAGTCCAATGTAGTAGTGAGACCCTGAACACCTGTAGACCCTTCCCTAAATACAGAAAATAAATAAGATTAACAGAAACTTCTTATCACATATCAAAGGAATACATACATACACAAAGTGCTAAAACCAAAATAAAAACAAATGCTTATAATGTCAGTTACTAGGGGTTGGGGATAGCCGAGGCAAGAGGATCACAAGTTTGAAGCCCGCCTGGACCAGTTAGCAAGACTACCTCACCTAAAATAAAATCTAAAAATGGCTGAGGATGTAGCTCAGTGGTCAGAGCACTTGTCTAGTGAGGGCCTGGGCTCAATATCCACTAGTGGGAGAAAAATAAAATGAAAATAACTCAAAATAAAGGCATTCCTGGATAAAGAAAAGTGAGAAAGCCCACAGTTAAACAGACTTGCCCAACACAAAATTGTAAGTCCTTCAGGCTGCAAGAAAATGACATCAGATGGCAATATGAATCTACAGAAATAAATTAAGTGCATCTGGACTGTCAATATGTGGGTAAACATAAAAGACTAAGCTTTTAAAAATCTTTTTAAATGTTCTATTTAAAAAGATATATATGTGTGTGTGTATATATATATACAGTTTACTGTATTTTTGCAATCTTAACATAAAGACATTAATAGCACAAGAAAGGGGAAATGAAGCTATCTATATGTAAGCAAAGTTGCTTTATTTTACTGAATTAAGTCAGTATTAGCCAGAAATAGACTGTGATAATTTAAGATGTGTGTTGTAATCCACAGAAAAAAAAAATTAAACTAAAAAGAAAAATAGTGTACTAAACAGTATCTTTTAATACACAAGGTTAATTAGAGCATGAAAATAGCATCATAACAGATAGGAGAAATGAAAAGCAAGAGCACAAGAGGTAAACCCGGTCACACCAGGAGTGTAACAACTGCATATAATTAAGTACTTCATTCAAAAGGCAAAAAAAAAAATTTGTTTTCTGTATCTTAGGGAAGGGTCTACAGGGTGTTCAGGGTCTTACTGCTAGACCAGACTCATGCTGATCTGCCTGTTCACAGCCTCCCAAGAGCTGGGATTGCAGGTGCACGCCACCATGCCCAGTCTCAGTCGCTGTCTCAGTGTGCCCTCGGGGTGGGGCCGGCATGTCAGGCCTGGGGATTGAACCTCCAGCCCCTGCCTCTGCTTACAGGTGCTTTAATCTGCTGAGCTATTTGGCTGGCCCAAAAGACAAAAAAAAAAAAAATCAGTTAAAAAAAGCAACATCCAAATATATGTACAAGACTGAAAGATACTTTAATTCAAAGACAGACATAGGTTGAAAGTAAAAGTCAAAGAACATCCAAGATAGAGTACTTTGTAAACAGCTACCTTAATAGTAGGTAAAATAGATTTCAAATCAAGAAATATTACTAGACAAAAGAGACATCTATCAAAAACTTAAAGCTATCATCATCCTTAATGGTAGAAGACAGAATGGATTCTTGCTTAGATCAGGAACAGAATAAGGACATTTGTTCTTAGCACTTCTATTCAACTTCGAGGGGGGTGAGTTGTTAAGGACACTAGAGCTAAAGGCTTGGGACTAGAAGGAAGAAGTAAAACTTTATCTTCATGGATACATGATTCTGTACATAGAAATCTCATTGATTAAAAATTTTAAGAACTGATGAGATTAGCAGGGTTGCAAGATACAGCATCTTACATAAATATTAACATATTTCTACATGACAATAAATAACTTGAAAATGAAATTAAGAAAACAAAGCTATTCACCAGAACATAAAATGAATAAAACAAATTTAACAGAAATGAAAGTTATAGAACATTTTTGAGAAAAATAAGAGTTAATCTAAGTGGAGAGATGCTGGATTGAAAGGTTTATAATTCTCTCCAAATTGATCTTGAGATCAATTTGATCACTCTAGTCCTTATCAAATTACTGGCAGATTTTTTTTTAGGATAGAAATTGGCAAGCTAATTCTAAAGTTTGTACAGAAATATCAAAAACTGACCAGATGTCAAAAACTAGTAAAAGTGATTTTGCAAATGGGAGGATTTATACTACTTAATTTCAAGATTTACTATAAACCTACAGTATTTAATGCACAATGGGGCTGGCGAGATAGCTCGGCGGTCTAAAGCACCTGCCTAGGCAAGCTTCCCTCCCCGGCACCGCATGCTGCGCCAGCTCTGCCCCCAGAGTGGGCTGAGCTGGACACACACACACACACACACACACACACACAAAAAGACACAATGGTATTGGCTTAAGAGTAGACATGTATATCAGTGAAAAAAGCAGACTCCAGAAATAAACTTTCACATTTTTATTCAATTAATTTATTTTTCATTAAATTATAAAAGCCATTAATTAGAAAGCTGATTTTTCAACATATAGAACTTGGACTACCAGTTATTTACATGCAAAAATATTAACTTCGATCCTTACCTCACACCATATATAGGTATTAACTCAAAATAGAATAAAACCCTAAATTTAAAAGCTGAATGTAGGGGCTGGTGAGATGGCTCAGTGGTCTAAAGCACCTACTTAGAACAAGCTTAGCAAAACACAGGGACCGTGGTTCAATCCCCCAGCACCACATGCCAGCCAGCCCCGCCCCCTGGTGGGCTGAGACACACACACACACACACACACACACACACACACGTACATGAACAAATAAATAAATAAAATAAAAAGCTGAATGTATAGCAACTTCTCAAATAAAATAAAAACTCTGCTTGAGAATAGGCAAACAGTTTTTAGATATAGCATTAAGTGAATGATCTCTAAGAAGAAAAACTGACAAATTAGATTTCATTAAAATGAAAAACTTTTAGATGATACCACTTAAAAATGAAATAGGCCAGACAAGGTAGCACTTATTTCTACTGTAATCCCAGCACCATGGGAGGTTGAGCCAGGAGGATCATAAGTTCAAGCCCAGTTTGGGCAATTTAGTGAGACCCTGTCTTGAAATAAAAAGTATAGAAGGGCTAGGGGTGTAACAGCTCAGTGAGAAGGCTCTGCAAGAAGGTTTCAATCCCCAGTATGGGTGGGAAGAGGGAAGGGAGGGGAGGGGAGGAGGCAGGAGGGAAGGGATAAACGAAAGGAGGGAAGGAGGAGAGAATTCAGAAAACATAAAATTAATGAAATATTAAAATCCAAAGTATATTTTAAAAAACTCTTACCACTCAACAAGAAGACAACCCAGTTGAAATCTGGATCAAAGATCTGAAAAGATCTTTCATCACAGAAAAGAAAAGGATAGCTAATAAACACATGAAAAGTTGCTAACATCATAGGAAAATGCAAATTAAAATCAAAAGCCTACCCCAAACTTACTGGAATGGTTCTCATTTAAAAACATGACAATTTCAATGTTAAATAGAATGGAAAAAACCCAGAGCCCTCATGTACTGCTAGTGGTACAGCCAGTTTGGAAAATAGTTGAGCAATTTCTTTAGACGTTACACACATATTTACCACATGACCTTTCAATTCAGCTCCTTTGAATCTATATACAAGCATGAAAACAAATGTCTACAGTAAGAACTGTACATGAATGTTCATAGCAGGGTTCTTCATCATCACCAGTAAGTGGTAACAATCCAAATGTCCAGGGCCAGCCAAACAGCTCAGCGGATTAAAGCTCCTGCAAGCAGGTGCAGGGGCCAGGGGTTCGATCCTGGGGCTTGCCCTGGTGGCCCTGCCCCTGGGGTGCACTGAGACGGCAATTGAGACTGGGCGTGGTGGTGTGCGCCTGTAATCCTAGCTCTTGGGAGGCTGTAAACAGGTGGATCACTACGAGTCAGATCTAGTAGTGAGACCCTGAACACCTTGTAGACCCTTCCCTAAAATTAAAAAAAAAAAAAAAGGCAACAACAACAACAAAAATATCCATCAATTGGTGAATAGCTCAGTGAACCTGAATAGCTATATGACCTCCATGAGGAATGACCGAGAGGCTACAGCATGGGTGACCCTCAAGACCATTACATGAAGACCATTATGCTACCTGAAAGAAGACGCACATTCTACCACTGCATCACATGAAATTTTTAAGAAAGGCAACATCTGCAGATACAGACATAAATGGTGGCCTGGGGCCAGGATGTATGTGGATACTGATTAGAAACAGGCATGAAGAACTTTCCAGGGTGATGGAAATTGTTGCACAATTGTATAAATCTATTAAAAATAGCTGAATTGTATAATTAAAATGGGTAACACTGTGTTTTCTCACCTTTATCCCTGTCTTCCTGTTCTTTTGTTTCACGTCACTTTTTAGTCAATTTCATTTTATTTTCAGCACTTCCGCCTTGTCATGGGACCCAGTCCCTGCAAGGGGCCTTGGTGGGATAGATTCAGGCCTTCAGAGGAGCAGGACTGCTCCCGCCCCTTGGACCTTACTGTGCCAAATCCCTCTGCTCATCAGCAGCTAATCTCAAAATGGCCATACTTTTCCTAAGCACTTGTTCCTACTATGGGGTCTCCTGTCGTCAGGTCCTTCCGAAACCCCATTGCTTTCTGCTGCTTTTTCCCACACAAATGCAAATAATATCCAGCCATGATGCTGTCTGCTGCTATCTTCCTAGATTTCTGAACTGCCAATTCTTGCTTTTCCTTCTGAGGGCAATAACAAACCCTCTATTTTGCAGGGATTTATTTATTCATCTACCAAACCTTTGTGCAGGGCTTACTATGAGCAGACATGGTTCCAGCACGTTGTAAGCACGACCTCACTTAGTCCACCCATGAGTCTAGGCAACAGGCACTGCGGTTATCCCCAGCTGTGCACGCAGAAACAGGAGCCAAAGCAGCTTCCTGTGTCGCTCTGTAGTCAGTGTAACAAACCAAGGACCCGATTCTTGGCAGATGGACCCAGCCACAAAACTCTTTCCCTTTCGCTTCCCTCAGAACTCCAGCAAATGGTAAACCCTACACCTGTTTAAAAGAGCAATTTCAAATGGCAATTCTTTTGGGAAACAAAAAACAACCGTCATGAATTCACCCGAGCTCCTTTCTGCTTCTCCCCTCTCCCTTCTCCTCAGCACATCCCCTTATTATAGTGCTTCAAACAGCGTGTTATAAATTTTCAGTGACATGCTGTCTTCCCCATAAACTCAGAGAGAACACTTTGTATTTTCTTATATCCCCAGAACTTACCCAGTGGGCTTCTAATAAACATTCATGGAATTTAGTAGGCAGTAGTTTAAGGTTTGGGGTTTGTTTGTTTAATTTGCCAGCTCAAAATGTACTTGGAAGTAATATAGTTGCAGCTTTAAAAAAAAAATCATGATTAAGGTTTTACTAAGTGTGGCTAATGAGCTTTTCTGGGTATTCCTCAGAAGAAACGCAGCTCAGCCTTCCTGGTATTTTAACTGCTCATGTTTCGAACATGCAGGGATTTGTTGTGCCAGGAAGATTCAAAGAGCACCAGGGCCCAGGACCGGCAGCTGCGCAGCACAGAGCAACGGGGAGGATGCAGATACACAGGGGGCGGCAGCAGGAGGACAGCTAGCGGAGAAAGGCGCTGCAGTGTGTCCCCGCAAATCTAGAGAAATACCACCAACGGCGCTTGTGAATAAAAAGCAAAACACTGAAACCTAAAATAGAGAAGAAGGTAGAAAAACCAAATGTCAATTAAAAACGAATTCATTGATTTTTAAAATCCTATAATTTAATGCAGGATTTACTATAAGAGCACACAGCCTATTACAGGTTACCTTCTTGGTAGGTGGATCTGTGGCAGATATTGCCATACAAAGATATAAAGTAGAAACGTGTATGAAAATGTATGGGGGCTGGGGAGATGGCTCAGTAGAGTAAGTGCTTTCCTGGCAAGCA
>NW_004524646.1:2781625-2793405 GCF_000260255.1 Octodon degus
AATAAATAAATAAATAAATAAGCGTTCAGGAAGACCTACATGGCCTCAGGACACCTTCTTAATCTGTCTCTAAGGAGCAACAGCAGAAGCACAAATTCCACCGAGCCGATCCAGCTCCTCTCGGTCACCCCTTTACCCTCAGCACCCAGTACAGTGCTCAGCACATCTAGTTTTCAATTAGCAAATGTTCAATTGATTCATTTTTCAAAAGCTGCAGTTGCTACAAGCCACAGCCATCTCAGCCACAAATGAGTACATTCACCCTCCACTTGTTCGCTCACAGCTATCCCTTACCAGGCGCTGTGCAAAGTATACCTCTGCTCTTAAACAATGACTGATAAAGATTCCTGCCTGAGCGGAATGGATATTCTAGTGAAGAGAGACAGATGTAAACAAGTTAAGTAACAAAAAGGTATAATGTAAGCAAGGAGTTAACAAATTCCTTCCTCTTCTGCTTGAGAATCTGACCTTTGGTTAACTTTCCAGTTCCCCTGTCCTGGCAATCTAATAAAGATAACACGTCCTAGGCTACACTGCTTGCTACAAAAATGATCCCTGATTGATAACTTGCATCTGGACTGGGAGGAGCCATGGGAACCTGATGAGGACATCAGCTGTGGCCTTGAGCGTGGCACCTCCTAGAACTGAGCCTTTGGGAGGCCCTAAAAATCGGGGTGATGTGGTGGAGAGTGTACACCTTAGTGGGAGCTGTAACTCTAGCAGGTTAGCTGTCACCTGAGGCCAGAGGGACAGCGAACAGCTCCAGGCAGCTGAAGGGACTGCTGAGAGCATGCTTTCACTGGGGCAAATGTAGACATGGTCATAATGGGTCCGTCCTATACTTTCTAGACAGATGGGTGCTGGCTGTGGCCTGTGAACTAACCCTGAAAGACCCCTGGATGCCCTCGCTCAGAGTGTACTTACTGCTGGTTAAATGCTGAAGAGGAAAACAAAGCCAGAAAAGAAGATGCCTCAGCTGGACAGGATCCACTCGGGACCCTTGATGCCTCCCTCACCTCAGAGCTACCCGTCCATTCACCATCAACCTGTAGCTTTTCTTCTCTTCTTTTTCTTTTAATGTACTTACTACAGGCTCTATAGGGTCTCACTGCACAGATCGGACTCGTAGTGATCCTCCTGTTTTCAGCCTCCCAAGCGCTAGGACTACAGGCATGCACCACCATGCCCAGTCTCAACTGCCATCTCGGCACACCCCAAGGGGTGGGGCTGGCACCTGTAGGTCTTATTCCATCACTTCAGAACATCTTCCTGTAACCACCAAATCTAGGTCATTACATTTTTAGATGGATTCTCCTAGCTTAGGAAGCAGATACACGTTGAAGAGTAGGATGATCTGATTTCTCTCCCAGTCTAAGAGGCGGGTGCGGCCGCTCACCACCTTATCCCAGCACCTTTTCTGGCACAGAGCAGAAACTGATGCATGCTGGAGCCACAATGGGTCACCTGACACTAAGCAGAGGCGGGTGGCACTCCGCAGAGAGCCCGGAGCTGTGCTCCTGCAGCTGTGCTCACCTACCCCACTCCCATGGAGGAGATGGTCTTTCTTTTCTTTTCTCTCTTTTTTTTTTTAGCATTTTCTTTTATTTATTTTTTATTAACTTTATTGAAAATCAATAATTATATATCATATTAAAAATTGTAGACAAATACTGAAATGTGAAAGATATAAGATATAGACAGAGTGATTTTTAGAGAAATAATTCTGAAGAGCTGGTCCTTCAACACTGCCATTCCACACAGTTTTTCTATCAGCAGTTCCCGGGGGAATCAATCACTAGTTACATCAGGAGGTATTGGGACATGCTCCAAAAAAATTGAGTTAACTCTGGTTTTTAGACACCATATTATATAACCATGCCTTTACAGGAAAATCTGCAAGGTGAAAAGCAAGGGTACCAAAAAAAAAAACAACAACATTGTCTCTTTCTTCTTTCCCGAAAGGCTCGGTCCACTTGTAGTTATTTATTTTCTTACTAGAGTGAAAATTCCACAGAGATCATTTGCTGTCTTGATCTAGTTCCTACCACATAAATATTTGACAAATGAATAAATAAGTGATTGAATAAGCAAACAAACAAATGAAGAATCTTTCCCTCTCCTCCTGCCCCCATTAAAATTAAACCTCACTACTCTGGATAAATCCTACACCAGCTGATGTTTTGGGGAATTCGAGTTTCGAGTTGCGGTTAAAGAAGCTGCAGGCTGGCTGCTTTATGAGCAGCAGCACCTTGCTAAGGAGAGCTGGGTGGGAAAAGGCAGCAGGAGATGCAATAGCTGTTCACGCGGCCCTCCCCACTGCGGCACCCCAAGGACCCCAGTAGTCTTCTGCTGGAGTGAAGGGCACACCAGCATCCTGCCCCTGTCTTGCCTTTGGGACCAAAGGCTGCCGATGCTCATTACAAAGCACCCGGAACATGATTACATTATAGCCCCGGTCCCCAGTAAGCCATCACAGAGCAGAGCGGTCTTGGCGCTTCATAATTAAAACTGCTATGGATTCCTTTGTTTCCGTGACTGGAGCTTTGATGGAAGGAAAGGATGAGCAAAACATAGCCCACATGTGAATAAAAAATAGAGACGTGGCTGATGCTTTTTATTACATAAACAATGCCAACAGGCAAGTTTTAAAAGCCCTCGTTTTCTAGCACAACCTACCCGCTGAGCTGTGCTGTCAGGCCACCCCTGCACATGGTCACTGGGCCCAAGCGGCGGCGAGGGAATGAGCTAGGGAGGGAGAGGGGGATGCCAAGAGCCAGCTCTGCAGCCTGGCTGTGCAAGCCTGAATCAATACGCGAAGTCCACCAGGGCAGTGACTGCTCAGTGAGAACGGTGCCTGGCCCTGGTACGCCCCTGACTGAGGGGCTCGGCACACACTGCTGGATGATTAGTGAACGGGACATCTCTGGAGCTCATGGATGAAGAGCCACAAGTACTAACTGCAATCGGAGCTCCAGGGTTTTCAGAACCAGTACCTACCGCAATCCCACTATTACCAAAAGCCCTGCTGGTGTGAAATGATTGTGGGAGGTGCCATACATCCAACGAAGGTAGTCAACAACTAGCAAACATGAGAATGCCTGAGTGACAGACAGCACCCCTACAGGGACCCCAGCAGGTCAGGCTGCTGAGAAAGCCACCATGTGACACTGCTGAAGCCCCACCCTCACTCCTCCCTTTCCCATCCTCCATTCACACACGGAGGATCCTGTGGTGGTCAGAATGCAGCTGTGGGCACCGAGTCGGGTACATGAAGCAAGTCCAACTGGAAAGGATGCTGATCTGGGGGCACTGGGCTCCTGACCTTGAGCTGCCCCGTCCCCACAATCCAACAGCTCCTCCCTGCCTGCACAGCCAACCCCACATCCCTCCTTCCCCCACACTTCAGTCTCCTCTGCCAGCATCTGAGCACTGTTCAGCACAGGTGACCACTTCCTCCCTCCCAGCGTGGGTCCCCACGTAGTCCTAAGTGGGTTTCACAGCTTCCAACAGCGCCTTCTTTAGCTGAGCCTCCCTCTCCCAGGGGCCCAAGCAGCTGCTGGGCTGCTTCTCCTCTGTCTATCCTCAGTTCACTTTTTTTTTTTTTTTTTTTTTGCCAGAACTGGGGATTGAACTCAGGCCCTTGCTCTTGCCAGGGAAGCGCTTATTCCACTGAGCCATCTCCCTGGCCCTCTCTACCTCTCCTCAGTCCTCTGTCCTCCTCGCCAATCTCATCTAAGGCTGGGCTCTCAGTTCATCAGTACACTGAAGCTTCTGCTTTCTTCTGAGCCCAGACACGCGCACGCGCACGCACACACACACACGCACGCACGCACACACACGCCAGCCTAGCTGACACCTTCACTGGGACATCTCCTTGGGTGGCTCAAAGGCATCACTGACAATCAAGGAAAAGTCTTCATGCCCCTTTTCCAAACCCTATTTCCTTGTCTCCAGCCCATCTAGCCAATGGCTCAAGTCTGAAACTGGGGCGACGTCACTGATTTCTCCATTTGCCACCTCCTGCCCCTAATCCAGGCCATCAAGCACTCCGACCACCAGCAGGCCTACCACTCATCTTAGACCCATCCACTTCTCTTGATCTGTACTCACACTGCTGCCATTAGATGCCCACCTGGTGTCACCTCCCCTTTATGCTGGTGACTCGGGGGTTGTTCTTCGGGCCATCATCATGCTTCCTTGAATGGTGCCATAGCAGACCCGCTTTTGGGGGTCGGCCAGATTAGAGAGCTGTGGCTCGCTCCACTACTATGCTTCACCCATGCTGGACTCCTTTCAGATTCTTGAACACACGAAGCTCTCTGGGAGCCACAGTCTCGGCACATACTGGGCTCTCTGCTTGGAATACTCTCTCCCATGCCCTGGGCCTAGTAGCCCCTCTCATGCTTTAGGTCCTGGTGTCACCTCAGTGGCTGCCTCCCTAGACAGCACCGCCTCTGAGACCTGGGCTGTAGTTCCTGTACTTAACCAGGATGCTGACACTGAGCGCAGCACTTGGCAAATGGCAGCGTCTAGCAAATACATGCGGGATGACTGCTCAGACCTACGCGGGCCAGGGCTTGTGCCAAAAGACCTCTGATTCTGACGCAAGGCTCACTGCAGCTGGGGTGGTCTCTGCGTAACCTACAGATTACGCACGAGCCTGAGCATGGTTCTAACTCCTGACCTCTCCCAACTGCCTGGATGCCCCCAGCTCTGCCAGTCTGTCTACAGCGTACCATTCAAGGACGCTTGTTGAAATCTTTCTTTTTCCAAATCATTTGGCCATCTCAGCATGGCATTCCTGCTCGGTCTTGTGCCAACCTGGAGTACCCCCTCACAACATGAAAAAGCCATCAGAATCTTTAATTCTCTGAGATTAAATTTCACAAATTTGGGAAGGGCAGGAACTTTTTCTCTTTCACTACTATATCCCCACTACTAACAAAAGGCCTATCTCCTAATAGGTGGACAATTAGTTCTCATTAGATGAAAGAACAAGTGACCTTACTGGATGCTGGGTAGATGGACTTGGGAGCCTTAATTTATTTAAAGGGCTTAGGTATTCTCTCACTGCTTAATCTCTTGAAGAGCCACCATGTAACCTTTGAAGGACCTCAGGTTCACACCTTACCCCCTTTTCTACTATCTCCAGAGAGCAAAGCCATTTCTTTTTCATCCCTGTGTCCCCTAAGAGTAGCATGAACAGATGACTAAACGCTGACTGAAAACACATCTGAGTTCTCTCCCCTTCGCCATATCAGCTTCGCAATGTCAAACGCAGCATGCCATTGGAGACATGATCGTGTCCTATCCCTGCAAGAGGGAAAATGCCTAAGTGCTAGGAGAACAAAGGCCAGCACCCTCCCCGCTGTGGCCCACAATCACCAGGCTCCAGGCGCCAGGACCACCCCTCCTCAGCAGCCCAGGCAACAGCAGGGCCTCGCAGACTTCTGAATCGAGGCTACCCTGAGAAGGAATGGGCAGTTATAAGATCAATAGGATTATTTGAAAAGCTTAAAAACTTCCTAAAGTCAATGCATTTGGTGGTGATTATGATCTATGTGTTTGACCATAAAAATAGAACTCAAAGAAGTCCTTCTATACTCTTTTTATTCCTTGGCTTGGCTAGAGAGCACCCGAAGGGAGCCTCCAAAATCTACCCATCTGTGTCTAACCTGCTGTTCTTCTGGAGTCCTCAGACTCAGTAATGTGCCCCAGCAAACAGTCCAAGCCGGAGGGCACGCATCTCCTGGGCTGGCCACAGGGGCTTTTTCCTCCCTGACAGGGCCAATGAGGACCAGAGAAAAACACACTTCCCCCCTCCTGCTCATACAATATACCTGATGTGGCTGACAAGCACCAGAGCTACCTGAAATGTCCTTTGTTTACAAAGATGGCTAAATATCCCTGAGACAAAACACAGTGCATGAGTGGCGGCCTCAAGCCTCTCGGCAAGTCAGGCTGTACTCACTCAGTGGGGAGTAACATTTCTCTTCTCGGAAGGCTGAAGGGTTTGGAGTGAGGGCGAGTCTCTGCCATTAGCTGCGCTGCCCACTGAAGACCTCAGGCCTCCTGCAGGCCGGCCAGTGGGCCGCACACCTTCCCAAATCCATGGGTCTGTTTGTGAGTGTGCATCCCTAGCTAACTGTACAGCATCCCAAGAAGAGTTGGCTTGTGGCAGTTATCACAGGAAAGCACTGCCCTACCCCCCAGCCCAGGCCCGGTGGCCCACGTGAGGCCCAGCAATCAAATGGATGATGTCTATCTCTCCGCAAACTTCCACTCCAACTTACCCGGGTCCCACCTCCAACTGCTCAGCAGCCCACCACTCTCATCAGCAGAAGGTTCAATTTGTCCCTTGCTATTTGCACCATGTGGTTACAGGACTGAAGGCAGAAACCTGGCACCCAGGGCACTGTGTGACCGGCACAAAGTCACATCACCTCTGAGTCTGGACTCCTCTCTAAAATCAGGCAATCACACTAATCCTGCCACGTTCACAGGGGGGATGGATGTGAAAGAGAGAAGGCTGTGAGGGTGAGTGAAGACTAAGGAAAGGCATGTGGGGGACATGTAAGTGCTGCGGAGGTCCAAGGCCTGAGAGGGCCTGAGAACGGATCCTGGCATCAGGCTTTCTCAAAGACACTCGAGGTCACCAGTTGGGTGATTAATTCTGGAAAAGACAGAAGAGTCATAAAAGACTAGGATTCATTCCTATAACTTAGATAAGCCCTCAAGAATGACAAGCTCAAAGCTGAGCATATGTTTAAGTACATTTCTAAAGAAATAAGATGTGTTTGACCTGTTCCCACCCCTCAGTGCAAAACTCTTCTGTGTTGCATTTTCCTACATTAAAAAATCAATCAGTTCTGGCCATTGCATTCATCCAGGCATTGGTAGAAAAAGTGCAAAGACCAAATAAGGAGCCAATCCATCGGAAGACAGAAGCGTGGGAAAGTGGGAAGGGACAGCTGGTCCTTCCACTCTGTTGTATGTCCCCAGACAATGACACCCCATGTGTGGTTCTCTGGCCCTGAGTAACCCAGCTACATGAGTCAAGGAGCTAGGTGGCACGTGGCATGGCCAAATCTCCCACTGGCTTCTCCTCCTGCCTGCACTTTAGGGTCTCAGCACCAACCCCTATTTCCTCTGCCCCAAGTGTGACTGCTCCCTACTACTGCCGACCCTGCTTTTTGATTGCTGCAGCCAGCAGAACCCTTTGAGAGTACTTGGTCCTTAGAGCACAGAGAGAAGGCAAGAGGACAAGGAAGGGAGATGGGGGGCATTTAGAGATAAGCAGGCCCTTACCGCTACACCAATGGGCATTTCCCTGAATTTGAGTAAAGTAAAATAAAATGAGAAATGAGTCAGAAAGCCATCCACAGCATGTAATCCGTCATCTGGTGCAAACCTCTCATTATATTTTAGTTGGATTCCAGAGCACAACCAACATTTCAGGAGATGAGGTCAGAGCCCAACAGTCCCGCTTCTTTCTCCCCAAGGAAAAAGCTTCAAAGATAAAAATAAGTTATCCAGCCCACCCACTGATCAATCTCACAGAAAGCATTCTCAATAGAAACTATGGGGTTGTCCCCTAGCGCCCCAAGTGAACTGATTCGTGTCTTTGGATTTCCAGATCAATACTTCTCCCACAGGTTGGGGGGTGGGAGAGCAAGGGCAGAGGGGCCTCTGTGAGGACCACCAATTACTATGAAAAGGGAGAGGACACAGCTCATTAGAAAAGTACTCCTTGCGCCTTCCCACCCCATCTATCTACAACAGCAAAAAGAACACACTCTCAGCCTACAGGATGTGCACCATGGCTTAGATGATCCTGGCAGCAGGAGATGAGATCAACCCCAACAGCATCCTCGTGCCAAAGCCGGCAAGCCACTCCAAACCTTGGGGTGTTTACCGTGGCCTTTCATGGGCCATAATCACTTGATCCAGTGCCCTCCAGAACAAAGCCGGCCTTTTCTCCCAAACAGCTTAATATAATTTGAAAAACAGGCATTTATTCTCAACCAACACAAAATAGCTACATGCAGCACTGGGCCACCAGGTGAGGAAATCCCACTTGCGTCAGCTACGCACCAAGGTTTGAAGTTCTTAGAAACAAACAGGGAACAGCTCTATTAGTCATTTTGCCAGAGGCTGGGACTATGCCCCCTCTGCCATTCAAAGCACTACTGGTCTGCTGCTGCTCCTAGAAGCAGGGGTAGACCTCTAGGTGCCTCCCATGCAAAGCCTAGAAGGAGCTAAGAGGAACCAGATACCTACTGTTGGTCTCCATGCACATCTATCCTGCAGCACAAGGTCAAACAAAACAAGGACAACTGAAGAGATGTAGAACAGAATCAGCACCTTTCTCAGCAGAGCTATTTTCACAAAAGGAAAATAAGAAATTGAATGTATCAGAGAGCTGCCCTCCAGTCATGTTCTTCCACCCTTTTCAAAGGCAGCTCCCATGAAAAGATGTTCTCACGACCACACTACTTGCATAAAAGCCGCCTGGAGGTGGTAGATCCAGGGTTCAGAATGGGTCAGCCACTGAAAGGGAGGTAACTGCACGCCAGCCTTTCCACCGCACCATGCTTTGTGCACAAATTAGGGAGGCCCATGAGGTGCCAGTCACATGGAGAAAGGGTGCCCAATGCGTGGCCCCATCAACCGCCCACCCAATCTTGGTGCTCCCAACTTGGGGCTAACTGGCACACAGGCACCTCCCTACCTCCCCCAAAAATCTCACAGGAAAGCAGGAGAGCCAAGTGGAAAGGAGACAAAAAAAAAAAAAAGAAAGAAAGAAAGAAAGAAAAGCCAATGTTCATTCTTTCTAAAAATATTCCAGTTGTAGTTCATGTTTAGAATTGCTGTATTATAATAACCGAAGTGGAGACGGCAGATAAGGCTTTCTACTTTCCCTCTTTAGGAAGTGGACTGAAAAAGTGAAGACGCTTACCCATTTTTGAAATAGAGGACATGGGCTCTCTGAAGTCCTGTTTCTAGGAAAAAACCTAGTTCTTGATCGTGGGGAGCAGGGCCAGGCTTAGGGCTTCTGTTTTGAATATTAGTAAGGATTACCTAGAAGGGGAGAAAATTGGAAAACTAATCAGATGCACATCCATGCCTACTTCCTTCAAACCCTTGCTCTAAACGCGCTGCACAGTTTGAAAACCCAACTTCCTTTCACAGAGATCAGCACGTGGGCACAGGTGTGGGAGTCCGAGCACCCGGACAGCAGGGGATGCCTTCCGCTAGGAGACAGCAGCCAGGGAACCCAGTGGGCAGGGCTCTGCTGGCCCAGAGAGCAGAGGACCGAGGCGCACTTTTGAATGGACACACAGGACGCATGTGAGAGGTGCACACCACGTGGCAGTATCTTGTCAGGGAGGCTGTGCCACGGAAGCAGATCCCAGCCCTGGCATAAAGTCACTGTCCATCAAAAGCCAAGGAGGACAGTTCAGCCCTGCCTGAGCAGGGGGATGCCACTGAGCTGAGAAGAAGCAAGCTTGGCACTCAAGGGGAGAGCAGAGAGAACCCCCCAACTTCGCTCTCCCCAAACTTGGCCTCCTTTCAACAGAAAACATGGTTTAAAGGTTATATTTTTAGCCCTGCAAGAAAGACTACCAACTAATCGGAAGAAAGATTTGCAAGTGGAGTTTGTCACAGTGAAGAGTAAACACATATCTGCTAATCTCTTTAAACTTGCTAGTTAAACAAAGCATTTCTCAAAGAGAAATTCTCCCGTGGCCCACGCAAAAACCATGCAAGTGCTCTTCAGACAGGCTGCCCCTGTTTGCTGGAAGTCAGCAGCTTTTCAAAAGATTCCGTTGTTAACCCAACCCCAAAAGTCGTAGATGTCTCGTCCTTCAAAGGGAGCTGAAGCAATTCCCTAGTTTCTCTAATCTATGAACTTTGGGGAGAAGAAAGTAGGAGGCATGCAATGCATGCCTTGCCAACAGAGGCAAACCAGGTGGGTGACCCTGGCATCTGGGCTATGTGTGGGCGGGCATCTCTCTGGAGCCCCTGCTCCTTCCCACCTGGCATTCGGTTCTGCCCACAATGTGCTGTTCTGGGCCACATGAATTTCATACAAATTCTTTTTTTTTTTTTTTTCAGAACCGGGGATTGAACTCAGGCCCTTGCGCTTGCCAGGGAAGCGCTTATTCCACTGAGCCATCTCCCCGGCCCCCATACAAATTCTTGAACCACCCTGTAAAGTGTTATAAAACTTGACAGGTACTGGGTTGAATGAATTTAAAGATCAATTTAGGAAATACTACCATTTTTATAAATTAAGTATTTCAATCCATGAACATGGGCCTCCTTTCCACTTATCTAGATCTTCCTTCGTTTCTTTTAACAGTTTTAGTTTTTAGTGTACATATTTTTATTAAATTCCTTTGTATTTTGTTCTTGTGAGTCTATGATAAGTGAAACTGTTTTTCTAACATTTATTTTGGTTTATTCTCTGCTGGTGTAAAGAAACGTGCTTTTCATATACCGGCGATATGTCCTATAACCTTGCTGAACTTGTTATTAGGTCTTTTTAAATAGATTCCTTAGAATTTCCTATACACAATATCATGTCAATAACAGAGTTTTCCTCCCCCTTTTTAGATCTGGATACCTTCTCTTTTTCCTTGCCTGATTGCTCTGCTGAGATACTGTCTGCAGTACTGAGTCAAGGCAAGAAGGGCAGCAATCTTGTCTTGTTCCTGCTGTTAAGGGGAAAAGCATCCGGGCTTTGAGCATGACGTATTTTGCTAGATGCAGGGTTTTGACAAGCACCCTACATGAGGCTGAGCATGTTCCCTTCCATTTCTAGTTTCATTTGTGTCATGAAAGGGTATTGAATTTCTTTTTTTTTTTTTCCATCTGTGACTCCAGACAGGGTCCAAAGAGGAGTTCCAGTCTCTTCTCTGGGTTTTATGGAGGCTTCCTTTATCCTTCTGAATCAGCCTCTTAAGGCACTGTGTCAACCTTAAAAGGGTGCAGGAAAGGGCAGAAAGGGTATTGCATTTTATCAAATCCTTTTTCTGCATCTACTGAAATATTCATGTGATAGATATGGCTCCTTTCTACAGATGCTCCTTGATTTACAACGGGGTTAATCCTCCTGGTCCCTAAATACAGTAAAATGGAAATGCATGTAATACACCTCAACTACTAAATGTCATAGCTTAATTTAGACTACTTTAAACATGCTCAGAATACTTACAACAACCTAAAGTTGGGCAAAACTATGGAACACAAGGTCTACTTTATAATAAAGGGATGAATAGCTCATATGATTCACTGAATCCTGTATCCAGAAATGCTGGCAATACAGAGCACTCCATAGCACAGGCTGCTTCCCCTCCCGACTGCTCGGCTAACTGGCAGCTGCGACGCTCTAGCCCTACCCAGCACAGGCTCAGAGTATTGCGCTGCTATCACTAGCCCAAGAAAAGATCAAAATTCAACAAAGTACGGCTTCTCCACCCAATTTAAAAAGCTCTGCCCTTTAATTGGAATGTTTAGGTCATTTACATGTAATGCTTTTTTTTTTTTTGGTCTAGTTTTTGAAAACTATTTTAGATTATTTTATTAGTACTTTAAAGGTACTATAATTTGGAGCCTAAATGTCCCCCCAAAGGTTTATGGCTTGGTCCCCAGGTTGGCACTGTCTGAAACTGATAGAACCTTTTAAGAGGTAGGACCTAACAGAAAGAAGTTAGGACACTCACATACAGTTCCTACTAAATCTGCACCTCAAAGCTGGGGGAAAAAACTATATA
>NW_004524646.1:2793750-2811460 GCF_000260255.1 Octodon degus
TTCTGTTGAGGATGTTTGCGTCAATATTCAGAAGAAGTATTAGCCTCATGAGTTAGAAAGTATTTCCTTGTCTCCGATCTTCTGTCTCCAATCTTCTGGAACCTAGGGTAATGCTCACAGCATTTCTTCCTTAAATATGGGAATTCATCAATGAGCCCAACTGGAGATATAGATATATATATATATAGAGAGAGAGATTGTTTTGGGGGAGTGGTACTGGGTTTTGAACTCAGGACCTTGTGCTTGACAGGCAAGTGCTTATTCTACTGAGTTATCTCCCCGGTCTCTATAGTTTTCTCTATTTATTTATTATTTTTTTATAGTATCCACTATAGGTGGACATTTATTAAAAAGGTATGAGAGCCATGTAAAGTATCCATTACAGAGGCAACAAAAATTAAAGCTACATAAGAAATAAAGGAATTTAAAAAGGAACCACAAAAAAATTCATTAATCAAAAAGATTTTAAAAAGACAAAAAAAATGAACAGATAAAAAACAAATGATAAAATGATATATTTAAACATAGCCACAACAATCAACAAACTAAATGTTAATTTTCCAAAGACCATGCTTAAAACATAAAGATTGCCATTTTAAATTTTAAAACAATCAAAACTCAACTACAACTTCTTATATAAAATGGACTTCACTGTATTTCTGAGAAGCTGTATTTGGAGAAGTCTTTAAAGGACCTTTTCATACTTGAAGCCAGTCTAAAGATTGTATGTAATTGAATTTAGCAAAATAACCCAATATACTCCAATAGTCCATAATAGCAGTGGGTTATCAAAAGAATTGGAAATTGTCAGAAGTTGTTGTCTTGAGCATTTTACAGTTCAATATATTAATATGGCTTTACTTTCTTTTTCCCCATAATTTTATTGATAAACAAATAGCAATGAGACAGTTGCAAATCAAATTGGTATGACAGTTTCAATAATTAACACACTGCATACATTCTTCCTAGTGGCTAATTGCTGTACAAGAATCATTTTATTCATTAAAAGAATGTAACTATATATCTATCCAAACCACTTTGAATACACAGATACAATTGTCTGTATACCCTTTTTTTGTTAAGTTACATTATTTGAATATTATAGGTGTGTAAACTCAGCAAAATATTCCAAAAGAGTCCAGTAGCCCATAATAGTATTGGGTCTTCTGCTTGACTGGCAATGTCAGAAATTGTTGACCTGAGTCCCCCCAGCTCAACATAACAACATGGCTTTACTTCCTATATTTCGTCTTCATACTTTTCTACTGGATGGTTAAGACCAAGGTAAAGCAGGACCTATGCAACAAGAGTTGTAGCTTTTGGGTCTGATAAGGTCAGTGAAATCCCCTCAGGATTTATCCTGAGATCCTGTACCTCAGATTGTAGATCCTTTGTCAGTGTCAGCCATGAAGATGAGTCACGGCCATTGCTTGGCCAATGTGCTCTCTGTGAAAGCCTGAGAGAGTGTTTTCTCTCCATGTGACTCTCCTTAGGCACACTCTACATCATCAGTCACTTTCCTCTTTGGCCCCATAATCTCCTTGATCAGAAAATTTGGGACACTGCCGAGTTACATGACATTACAGTACAAGTTCTCATATGTCCTGAGTCTTAATTGACCTTGGAAGGCTAGGGCCAAAATGTTGGCTTTCCTCGCAGCCCTCCTTTCTCTCTAATTTTGGTCTGCAAACTTAGGTTGTTAACCCTCCAGAAGAGAAGCTTATTGTTATTACCATACAACTTAGGCTGTTAAGCTTAACCTCACTATCTGTCTGCATATCAAACATTTTAGGCATAATATGTAACAGGTATTTTTCATCAAGTATTGATATGTTGAACTTTAAGTTCCTACAGAATATGATAAAAAAACATTTAAAAATTAGAATATATTTTTAAAATAGGCATAAAGAATTATATACTTCTTATGTTTACACATAAGTCCAAAAATCTCACCATATACAACCTTGAAGCAGGACAGTCCCACAATATTCCTTTTCCTGTCTGTTTTCTCTATTTAAACTAAAAATCTAATTTAAAAATAGATATAGTGGTATTCAAGTTATCTCTTCCCTCTTGGGTAAGATTTGGTAGTTTGTGTCTTTCAGAGAATTTTTCTATTTTTTTAAAAGTGATCAAATTTATTGGCACAAATTGGTCGTAATTTTCCTTTACAACTCTCGAATTTTGCAGGTCAAGCATAGTGTGTCATTATTATTTCTGGGAACTGGGAACTTGTGTCTTCTTTCTTTTATTCTTGCTCAGTCTTACTTTTTCTTGATCTTTTCTTGATCTCTTCAAAAACCACTTTTTAAAGATCAGTCATTCTTCTCTGCTGTTTATTTTTCTGATTTCTGGTCCTTATGATGTCCTTTCTTCTGTTTTCTCTGGTTTTAATCTGTTCTTTTTCTAATTTCTTGAGTTGTGGATTATTGATTTGAGCATTTTCTTCCATTCTAATATAAGCATTTAGTGTTATAAGTTCTTCTGCATATTTTGTCTTACATGTTTCAAAGCTCTTCTATCAGCTTTTGTTTGATATATTTCAAAGATCTCTTATCAGGATTATAATGTCTTGTTGATAAATTGGACCCTTGTTGGTAAACTGGTGCTTCCTTTATCTCTTGCAATATTCCTTGTACCTAAGTTTCCATTATAATACAGAAATCCTAGCTTTCGTTTGAGGGCATATACTTTTACTACTTGCCTATGTATATGTTAAATTATTTTCCTTGTTTTGTATAGAATATAGTTATGTTTACTCTTCTGTCCAATCCAAAAATCTCTAGATCCTTCGGTTTATAAGCGTGATGGTTGGGTGTTCATGTCCTACACTGCATGAGATGTGCCTCCCTCAAACCTTGTTACGACGTGGGCACATTACCCGTCTGACGTAAAAATCTCTAAATTGTATGCTTGCTTTTTTTATTTTTATTTTTAAGGAAGGGTCTACAGGGTGTTCAGGGTCTCACTACTAAATCGGACTCTTCTCTAAATTGTAATTGGAATGTTTAGGCCATTTACATTTAATGGCTTACTGTGTGTAGCAATTGAAAAATAGTTTAGATCATTTTTCCTCCAGTACCTCCAAGGTGTTGGATCCAAATGTCCCTGACAAAGGGTTATATGTTACAGGTTTGTACAGGTTTGGTCTCCACTTCATGACATTATCTGGAACTAGTGGAACCTTTTCAGAGGTGGGGCCAACTGGAAGGAAATTAGGTCATCGGGGTAGGACACAGTGGAATCCTTGTCTCTCTCTCTCTCTCTCTCTCTCTCTCTCTCTCTCTCTCTCTCTCTCTCTATCTCTCTCTCCCCCCTCTCTCTCTCATCTGTCTGCCTTTCTCTCTCTGTTGTCTGTCTCTCTCTCTCCCTCTCCCTCCTTCCCTCTCTCCTTCTCCCTTCTTCCCTCTCTCCCTCTCTCCACCCTCCTTCCTAGCTACAACTGGTGAGCAGCTTTTGCTTCACAAGGCAATTCCCATGGTGATCCTCTGCCTTGCACAGGCTGGAAGTAACAGGGCCAAGTGACCAGGGACTGTAATCACTCACACTGTAAACCAAGCTGAATCTTTTCTTCTCTCAAGTTGTCTGTTAGAGCATTCTGTCACAACAGAAAGTTCACTAACACAAATGTGTCTCTGACTTACAGAATTTCCGATAAGTCTGCTGTAAATTGGAACTTCATTCTTTGTACTTAAAGTTTTCTTTTTCCTGGATGCCTTTAAGATTTTGACTTTGATTTGCAAAAGTCTAACTATAATGTGTCCAAGTATATGCATTGATCCTGATGGGGATTCTCCCAGACTCTGTTAAATGGGATTTTGCTGTGTTTCCGTAATTTTGAAAAACTTTTAGCTGTTCTTCAAATATCGATTCTGTTCCAATTTTTTTCTTTTCTTATTTTTCGGATTCCAAAGATACATGTGATGTTCTCCTACACCTATAACCACATGCTACCTTGGAAAAAGTATCCACCCAACAAACCAGAAAGCATGACGGGACCAAAGGAGAGCACAAAGATTCCAGGTGGAAAGAAACAAGCTCAAAGTCTAGTTTGACTCCGCAGCCCGCGGAGCTGGGCACTCCAATCCTGTGGATCTCACTGTCTTATGTATGCAAAGGGAATAACACCTGCTTTCCATGGCTGCTTCTAACTGCAAATGAGTAAGCATGTGAATATCACAAATGTAGTGGAGACGCACCAAAGAGTTGCTGTCAAACAGAAACAAAATAAGGAGATTTACCATCACCCTTATTTCTTAACATTGCTGTAGGGATTCTGACAAAAAGACATGAAGGAGATAAAAAATGGAAAATATTAGAAAGGAATAAATGACAACAAAAATTCATCTGCCACAGAACTCATATTCTTAGAAATATGAAAAGAATCAACTTTATTTCTTTTTCTAAAGAAGACTTCAGTACCACCACAGCCAACGATCCCATCTTGCTACTGTCAGCCTTCAAGGTTCTGCACAGCTGTCATCGCTTCTAGAAGCTGTCCTTGAGCTTCCTCACTGGCGCAAGCCCTGTCTCTCTGGCTTTTCAGCTCTGCCTATTCCCCACCAAACCACGCTCATGCTTGGTATAGGCTTGTGTCCTCATGAGGTAGGGCACGTGCTGTGGCCTTTTTATTCTAGTGGTACTGGTGTCAAGCGGCGTCCACCATATAAAGGTATTCAATAAATGTTTGTGTAAATGAATTTATAAAACTGGTATAAGGGCTGGCAAGCTAGCTCAGCGGACTAAGTGCCTGCTTAGGCAAGCGCAGTTATCGGGGTTTGATCCTGGGTACCGCAGGCCATGCCGGCCCTGCCCCCGGGCGTGCTGAGCCAGTGACTGAGTCCGGGCGTGGTGGCACACACCTGTAATCCCAGTGCTGGGAAGCCTAAAAACAGGAAAATCATGACTAGTCTGAGCTGTTTAGTGAAACCCTGCACCAAATACATAAAAAAATAAAAATAAAAAACCTGGCCTAAATGTATGCTAATATAATGAAAAGAACCATCAAGTCACATTAATAAAAATGGAAAAGATAAAGGAGTAAACCAAACTTATTTAAATTTGTAAAGCAAAAAGTATTGATGGTATGGGGAAAAGATTATAGATGACAGAAGACTAAATATAGCCATCTAATGTAATGAATTAATTAATACAAATTCAATCAAGCCCCTACAAGATTCTTCTTGAATTCAACACAATTATTCTATAGTTTACTTAGAAGCATAAAGAGAAAAGAACAGACATGCTGAAAACTGAAAGTAATAAACAATTACTAATCTTTCAGACGTGAGGTCTATCCTAAATAAACAGCATCACATCAGAGCAACACAAGATTACTAGGACAGGACAGGGAATCCAAAACTTATGTAGGATTGTAGAAAATATGGAAAATACAAAAGCCTCTAAAAATGGCCTTGAATTTTGAGGAAAAATAACTTAGAGTCACATCTAATATCACAGACCAAAATAAATCCCAAGGAGTTGAGCTTCTTTCATAATGGTAAATAATCAAAACTTTTCAAATCCTAGAAGGGACTTACTTGAATTTTCAAACTGTAAAAGAAACAAAATGTGACTTAAAAATCATATTCAATTGTATCCAGATTCAAAATTTATGAACAACTTAAAAATGATAAATTGCTGAATGGGAAATTTAGACTACATATGATAAAGGGGTAACACATTCATGATATAATTTATTTAAATTATAAGAAAATCACTACTTCAAAAGCTAGACACAGTGGGCTGGAGGTGTGGCTCAGTGGTAGAGCTCTTGCCTTGCATGCACAAGGCCATGGGTTCGATCCCCAGCACAACAAAACTAAATAAATAAAAATGGTTTTGGCAAAATCTAGACACAAAGTATTAGACACAAAAAAAGACTATATCAAGGTCTAACATGCTTATAAGTTACCGCATGACTGAGCAAATCTACTCCTAGGAATATATCCAAGAAAAATAAGAATATTTGTTCACATAAGAACTAGTACATGAATATTTATAGCAGCATTACTCATAATATCCTAGAAGTGGAAACAATCTAAATGTCTATCTAATAATGAATGAATAAACACAATGTAGTACATCCATGCAATAGAAAATTATTTAGCAATAAAAGGAAATAAAGTACTGAGAAACGCTACACCATGGATGAATTGTGAGAACATTAGGTTGAGCCAAAGGAGGCTGTCATAAAAGATCATGTTTTATGATTCTATTGATATTAAATGTCCACAACATCCAAATCTATAAAGCAGAAAATAGATTAGTAGGTTTTAGGACTGGAGAGATTGATTGGACATTAATGGGGTGTGGCTGTTACAGGGTTTCTTTTGGGGGTGATGAAAATGTTAAATACCAGTTATGGAATTAAAGGATGGTTATGCACTACAAATATATTAAAAACCACTGACAAACAGGCAGAGTGGTGCATACCTACAGACTCAAATATTCAAACAACTTAGGCAGGAAAATCATTTGGGCCTAAGAGTTCTGGGCCAACCTTGGCAACAGAAGACCCCATCTCAAAAAATTTAACAAACAAATAAATTGTACAATTTCTATGAGTGAATTATAACTCTATTATATAAAAGGAAGAAAAATCCCAGTGAAACAGACATGGAAATTGTCAACTTCATTAATATCTTAAAATGCAAACTAAACTTCCAAAGAACCTACCAAGTAACGTAAACAATTTAGTAAGATTACAGAGCAAAACCACTAGTCTCCTGTACTGCCAAAGTTTGAAGACACCAAGAAGATGTGTAGAAAGCACCTAGCTGTGGTGACAAGAATGGCAAAACTATTTGAACTTCTGGGAATTTGCCCTTAGGAGATAATGTAAAGCAAGGAGAAAAGCTAGCTGAGGGAAGTGGGCATGACCACAGTACTTACAAGTGAGATACAACAATAAGTTAATTATAATTCAGAGAGCATCTCTTTGAAATATTATACATCCATGAAAACCATGTCCAGTGTGGTGTTAAGTGAAAAAAGACAGATACAAAACCTTCTAATGCTATTAATTTAGAAGGCAAAGACAAGAAATACATAAAAATGACAATAAGTGACTACTCTTTCTTGGTTACGACTTCTGACTCAGTTGTAAGAATGCTGCCACCTTTAATTCTAGTCGGTCAGGTGTTAGGCTCCAAGTAAGAGGTACCAGAGTGGGGACAGAGACAGCACCCAGACAGGTCAACACTGGACAGTATTGGAAGTACCGGTTCAGCTTTAGCCTCAATGAAAAGCTGTCTCACGTTTTAGAGCCACAAAGAATACTGCTAGGACCTCTCGCCTCACAGCCCGCCTTTCTCTGCAGCAGCACTGACTGCTAGGACATTTGGTTTGAATTCAAGACATACAGCACCCTTAGCCTAATCCAGCTCTGGATCCCACCCCCAAAGTGATGTTACCACAAGTTCTACCTGCAAGAAGACAGCAGAAACTCAAACATGCTTGTGCTGCCTACAAGCAGTGAGCTCCCAGGAGCAGGGGAAGCCTGGGACAGACCCTGCAATACATGGGAACTGCGGTTTCTTCCCAGAAGTGAATCACCAAAACAGCCAATTAAAAAGCCACAGATGAGGGCTGGCGAGATGGCTCAGCAGACTAAACACCTGCTTAGGCAAGCGCAGGGGCCAGGGTTCAATCCCTGGCACCACATGCTGCACCAGTCCTGCTCTTGGGCGTGCTGAGCTGGCCACTGAGTCCGGGCATGGTGGCGCACACCTGTAATCCCAGCACTGGGGAGGCTGAAAACAGGAGGATCACAGGAGTCCAAGCTGTGTCATGAGACCCTGCACAAAATGCAAAAGCAAACAAACAAGTCATGGATGCCCCACGATTGAACATGAACTTCCTTCCTAAAATAAGGTGTAAAGAAATGAACTGTCAGCAGAAGGTAATGTTCCACCCTGGCGCTGCTCCTGCTCAAGGAAGCCATAACCAGCTGGTTGGCTGATGCATGCAAAGGACAGAGACAGGATAATTTCATTTGCCAAAAGCAGGGCTCAGACTGTGATATCCAAGGATGAAGTCATCTTTATTCCTATCATCACAGTGCAAGTTCCTTGCGGTGCAGAAAATTTTATTTACTATTGGCATAATGCTACTATCTGGAGATAAACTAATCAAGGCCACCCTGTGTCACTGCTAATTCTATCTCCTCTGATTTGATTTCTTTGATTAAATTATTTTATGCACACACTATTAGGGTTATATTTTATTCCCCTTCAGAAAACAAACTATCAGAGAAGATTATTGGTCAATGTCTCTGCAACCTAATAGAATAAGGACAACACTAAGCAAATGTTTGATGCACGGAGCTTTCATTTCCTCACGTCTCCTCTAGCCCTAAGTCCACACTGGACAAGGCAAAGGGCTGTGCAGGGAAAGGTCCTAGCGTCCTGCCTGGTCCACAGCACTTCTCGGTAAATCCTGGGTCTCTGCCCTCTGAAATCAGACAAGCCAGGCAGAACTTCCACAGGGATGGAGAGCTAAAGCAGCCGTAAAGAAATGAATGGTCCACAGCCAATTAGGAATGATCAAAAATCCAGAACTCGCAAATAGGGAGTCCAGGCATGGTGCTGTTCCCTCAGCTTCAGCAGCAGACAAGCAAGCCAAATTCTGAAAGCACTGCTTCCTAAAGCTCTTTAACACTCCTCCTGGAGGAGCAGGTATACGATACTGCAGATTTTTATTCAACTATCTGAAATTTTGAAAGGCTGACAACTTTTGCCCAGCCAGGGGACCCAGGAACAGATAATGACAACAAAGCTAACACCTACAGTGTCCTAACAGTGTACCAATGTGCATGAGTGCTCTACTGTATAGACAGGACCCTGAGGCGCTACAGAAGCTAAGTGCCCCGAGTTCCACAGCTAAGGGGAGGCGAGGCCAGGCAGGAAGGATTCCAGTGAGCGCCGTCACTGTGCTGCTCGGCTGCCTGTCACAGCGGGATCGGCTGCCTCAGCGGGTAGCCAAAGTCAGCCCCCTTTCTGAACAGTAAGGCCCTGAGGGGACCAACACCTGAAACACAGCTGAGTGCATACTGTAGAGAAGCTCAGGGAATGGCGCTGCCTCAGAGGCCTGCTGCGATGGCTCCAGATGTGAGAAACCGTTATTCATACCACCCCACAATGTCCTTAAATTAAGTACCACCCAAAGTATGTTCTTGCTAATGAATGAACCAAAGAGCAAACTCTAAATGCCAAAAGGTCCTCGCAGACAGTGGTTTCTTCACTAGAGAAGGGGAGAAGGGCGGGAGAAACCACAGCAATGTAGACAACCATGGAAACAGCACGTGGGATTTTCTACTTACTGGGCCTGCTTAGACAGCAAAGCACTATTTGCCTAGGCTTTCCTTCCTAGGCTTTTACTTCTTTCAGATTCTGTTTCTTTAATGTGTCTATTTTCAATTTAGCATAATTCCTACTACATTCAAAACTTCTTAAGTCAATTAAATTAATTTTTTTTAAAAAATAAGATCTACCAGGCATCTTCAGCATAGCCCACAATTCCCTTTTCTATAAAAACCCAAGCCACTGGTCACTTAAGAAGGTCATTTTCCCCAAGCTTTGGATTGACGAACATTTAACTTTTTGAGTGTCCATTATAGTCAAAACAGACAGTTTGGCTCATTCAGTCTGTCTCACTGTTAATAGCTCAGGGGGCTGAAATCCGGGGTGAGCCAAAGTGGATTCCATAAAAGAAACTCCCACTAAAGAATCAGAGCCCAGGGGCCGGGGAGATGGCTCAGTGGAATAAGCACTTCCCTGGCAAGCACAAGGGCCTGAGTTCAATCCCCGGTTCTAAAAAAAAAAAAAAAAAAAAAAAAAAAAAAGAGCCCAAAGTAGATAGCATCACCTCAAGGTACAGAGCCTTAACCCCAGGCCCAGGAAGCTTAACCACCATGAAGACACTGCTTCCTCATACCACTGAGTGAATGCCAAGGCCCCACCAGTGCTTTGGGACACTCAGGGAGGATGCAATCCAGTGTTTGTCTGCAGTGGTGGGGAGAGTTCACCGAGCAAGCACTGAAGTTAGCATTAGAAGAAAGTGACGTCTTCGTATTGGCTTTGGCCTGACTTCTCATGTGCCTCTAGCTGGGTCCAAATTTTCTCTTGAAAATTTAATTCTTATGATCACTGTGTCCCCAAACCAAGAATCCAGGTCTTTTTGAAAGCTGGGCTGAAGAACCCAGCAGTGAGGGGGGAATTAAGAATAAAGGGAACAGGAAGTACGGCCAGCTCTGCCAATTCCTGCACTGCTGAAGACGCACAGGACAGATGAGCCTCCTTCCAGTCAGGCAAAGGCGGCTCGAACACGACTGGACAAATGCAGAGTAAGCTGCAAAATAAGGGTCCCTCAGTGCCAGGGCTGCGTGATCAACAAGAACAGCTCAGCTGGGCTGAACAGGCTCTGACCATAG
The DNA here is from genome assembly GCF_000260255.1 of Octodon degus. NCBI lineage: Eukaryota > Metazoa > Chordata > Mammalia > Rodentia > Octodontidae > Octodon > Octodon degus. Next base: position 2,804,183 of record NW_004524646.1, read on the forward strand.
CAGCAGTCAAGAGACAAGAGTGTGGATATTGAAAGCAGCCTGCGTTTCCCTACAGACGTACGCTAAATTCTGAATAACAACAAGAAAAACTCCTTCGTAAGAACCTTCTGACAGAACATTTCATCACGAAAGCCAAAACAGACTCCTGAATTCCCAGCCACCATGAGCTATGACTTCCAACCTACTCTGGTGGAAGGGGGGTCAAAGGCCACTCCATCACTCCCTAAGACTCCACATGCTCTGTGAGGCTCCTTCTACCTACTCTCTCTGCTCCTCAAAGGCAATTCTTGTCCTCATGAGACATACCCACATATTACAAAATGACTTTTTAAACCAGCTACTTTCAGTTGGTACACATATAAAATAACAAATGCTAGCAAGACCTACTCCCACTTTAATCATTACAGAAACACCCAGAAAATTGATGGAAAACAAGTCCGATCATTTTGAAACTCTCACAAGACTTCTGGTCACATCAAACATTGAATGAACACAGCGTGCATCTTTGAGGCTGAGAGGGTCAAGGTCAGTGTTCAGTCTTGATTAGAACTCCAGGAAACTCTGCTGAGGTGGAGATTGCTAGGAACAACTTATTAAAAATAAGTGACATGGGTTGGCCAAACAGCTCAGTGGATTAAAGAGCCTGCAAGCAGGTGCAGGGGCCAGGAGTTCGATCCCTGGGCCTGCCCTGCTGGGCCCCACCCCCGGGGCACACTGAGATGGCAACGTGCCTGTAATCCCAGCACTAGGGAGGCTGTAAACAGGAGAATCACTACTAGTCCAATCTAGTTGTGAGACCCTGAACACCCTGTAGACCCTTCCCTAAATATACAGAAAAATAATAGCACCTACAAAATGCTTATTTTAAATTAATAAAAAAATATCTACTATGACAAAGAAAAAAAATAAAAATAAAAATAAGTGACATCTACCAAGAAGCCAATGTGCTCCGGAATGTAGGCTAAGTGCTACATCCACATGACCTTATATAATCCCAGGAGCTCCACGAAGCAGGAATTGTTATTATGCACTTTTGAAGACGTCAATATCAGGGCACATGATGAAAAAATTTAGTAAAGAGAACCAAAAGACAAGTGTCCTTCTACACACGTAAGCTGCCCCGTCAACTCCCAGCCTCCTCTGCACAGGGCTCGCTCGTTCTCTATCCAGTGGCCTTCTTGTCAGGTGCTGCTTTCCACTGTCCACACACCAGAGACCCACTGACCACTAGAGAAGGCCACTCCAGATGGCCGCGGAGACACACAACCTGCTCCAAGCAGGAAGGGTGAGGTCCCCAGCAGAAATCGCTATACCTGCCCGTGTGAAGCCTGCCAAGCCTAGAGGAGCGGATGTGCCCACCCAGACCACACGAAGGTGAAAGCCGTCCACCCATCCTGCTCAGTGGAGCAGGGATGACTGGCCCACCGCTTCAGTGTGCCACGGGCGTAAAGAGCTGCCTGCTGTCATTTCTGCTCAGAGGATCTTTAAATACTTGGCACACGTTGGACGACCTCCTTTATTTTCACAACGTACCACCGTCACCGCCATCTTCTCCACGGTAGCAGGAATAAGTAAGCTCTGTGGCCTGAGGCAGGCAAGGCAAAGGCTTTCCAGGGCCTGACTGCAGTGGGCTATAATCCAATTTGGAAACAAGACGATCAGATGGAATAAACGTGCAGTCCTCACTTACCCTTTCTATCTCTTGGAGGTACAAGAGTGCGATGTCCCCTGCTTTCTCGTAACAGGTGATGACATCCTGCTCCCGGTCCACGTGAAGATTACTGGTAGAAGATGAAATAGGCAGCTTCTCTAAACAAAGTCCTTTAAAGAGAGAAGCAAACATACAAAAACTGGATAACTCGTTTTTCATGGAGCTTTAGTTTTAAATATTGTTCTACAGGGCCACAGCGGTCATCAGGTATCACAGGCCACTAACAACGCAGATTTTCTGCCCTCCGTCCTCTCTCCTTAAGGACAAAGTGGGACACCGAAATGGAGCACCAAAAGGAGTATCTGCAACTCACAGAAGAGGCCAGTGAAAACACACATTCTTTTGACTTGGAGGTCCAGGTTGAGAACTTGGCCAGACACCGCGTCGCAAATTCACTCAGCCCTAAGAGAGCTGGTACTTAGTTTGATGGGTCAACTTCAGCAAGCCGCTGGGGACCATGGCACTTGGGCAATACTTCTGTGTGTCTATGAGAGCGCTTCTGGCTGAGACTGACACTGGAATTGGTAGCTGGAATACGCAGTTCACCCTCCCTAATGTGGGTCCCATTCAACCAGTAGAAGAGCTGAAGAAAAAGATGGGACCCAGCCACCTTGCTGCACAGAGCTGGGCTGAGGTCTTTTCCTGCCTTTGCCCTTGAATTCAGTCTCTGGCTCCTCTTAGACCCTCAGCCTGCACCTTTTGGACCAGAACTTGCACCACTGGGGCTCCTGGTTTTCAGCCCTCTGGATTCAGAGTGAAACTGTATTACTATCCCTCCTGGATCTCTACTTGCCTAATGCAGGTTTTACCTTGGACGGCTCCTGTATCTATAAAGAACCCTGAATAATACAGAGAGATCATCGCTCGAGTCTGTCCCGGGTCCTTGAATTTTTTAAAGTAAGTAAAAAAAAGCATCTGGACCTTCAATGTCCCCCAAACACCTATGTGGTCCAGAGTAGCACTACTGGGAGGTTGCAGAACCTTTAAGAGGTGGGGCCTAGAGGGGGGGGCCAGCCTCTGGGGGCGTGGCCTCGCATGGGGGCCCTCTGATTACGGGCCAAGAGGTGAGTGATGCTGTTCCCCCAAGCACTCCAGCCTGACTTTTTGCCCAAAATCAACAGAGCTGTTCCACTCTAAACTGCAGCCTCCAGAACAAGGAGCCAAAACAAAACTGTTTGTAAGCGGATTATCTGAGATATTTCATTGGAATAGCATACCGGCTCAGAGTGCCACACTACCTGAAGGGAATCTTCTTCCCTAAACCACACACTTAACCACCTGAACATAAAAACATTGTTTAATGTTCTCAGGAGGCTTAGTCATAGATTTGGACCAACTCTCAGCCTTAGAGTTCATATGACAGCTGGGAACTGAGGGCTTTCTCAGTGGACATTTCTTCAGAGATGAAGTAGATATTCTTCATCAAGAGAGAGTTCAGGCTTGAGATGTAGGAAAGCACCAAAGGCCGAAAAGATAACAAGGTGAGGATGAGCAGCTGCCGCTTGAACCCAGCACCCACCTCTGCCCCTGACCTGGACATCCCTCATGAAGAGCTGGACTTAGGGTGAGAGAGGCAGGCCTAGGGGGTGGGGTCCTCCAGGGTCTCTGCTCACCGAGTGCCCTGTGCTACATGGGCACACGAGATTACATGTTCCACTCCATTTAGAAGTGTGAGAAGCAGTTTATACAGGAGCCTGGAATTAGAAGGGGCCCAAGAAATTCCCTGGCCTACGAAACTAAGACCTAGCATAGGAAACAAAGTGACTTGCGCAAAATCCGACAGTCCCTTCAGGGCACAAGAGAGCTGGAGCCAGGCCATCAGCTCCCAAGCTACACTCATCACATAAGCTGCTGTTTTCACAGGGAACAGCAAAGGAGAAAGAGGGCAGACACACTAAATGCCAGGAAATAACCCATAACCTCCTGGGCACCATTCTGGATAATAGCATCAGCTCTCTGCAAAGAGCAAAACTCCCTCCAGGCTGCAGGGGAAGACTCTACTTCTCACAAAAACCCAACATTTGGATCAGAGTGCTCTCTTTGTGCTGCATGTCCTAAAGACGTTCTTGTAAAGGCTTAACATCGTGAATCCATCTCTGCTGCATCAAAGAGAATAGGTCTGCAGCCTCAAATGTCCTGTGCCTCGCCTATTTACCTCTTCCCCTAGCAGCCACTATTCTTACTGTCTCTATACTTCTGCCTTTTCCGGAATATTCTATAGTTGGAATCACAGTACACAGACTTTTCAAACTGGCTTCTGTCACCTAGCCAGGTTCACCTGAGATGAATACCATATCTTTTCTTGGCTTGACATATCATTTCTTTTTGTTGTAGATAATATCCCACTTACCCATTCATCTTTTGAAGAGAATCTTGATTCTTCAAAGCTTTCGCAATTATAAATAAAGCCGTTACAAATACGTGTCAGGTTTTATGAATTTTTCAACACATAATCTTTTTTTTTGAGAATTTTAAGACAGGGTCTCACTAAGCTGCCCAGACTGGCCTCAGATTTGCAATCCTGCCTGAGCCTTGCAAGCTGCTAGAACTATGAGTGCCTGCTGCCATAGCTGTAACCTTTGAAAGGTTTGAATTATAAGGAAAAACTCTTACACAGTCATCGTTCCTGTGCTTTCTTCCTCTCTTTTGATTCATGTTCCCTTCTGCTATCTCTGTTCACTCTGTAACTCCTCTGCCACTTCTTGCAGTGCACAATGCTGCTGGTGGCTTCTTTCAGTTACTAGGTGTCTGAAAAATGTACCTGGGCTTCATTTTAAAGAGATATTTTAGCAACATAAGCGCCTGCCTGGCAAGCACAAGATCCCAAGTTCAATCCCTGATACCAATTAAATAAATATAAAAAAATAAAAATAAAGAGATATTTTCACCAAGTGCGACATTTGGAGTTGGTCAGTTGCTTCTTTGCCCTTTCCTTATTCAACAAGTGCTGCTCCACCTCTTCTCACTCATCTGAGTTCTGACAATGAACTCCCCGCTGTCCTTATGGTTGTTTCATTGGGTGCATCATTTCTACTAGCTGTTTTTAAGATTTTCTCTTTAGAACTGGTCATGACCAATTTGTTATGCAACACCTAGGATTCGCTGGGCTTCCTGCAGCTGAAGGTCTACGCTTTTTATAAGAATGTTAAAATGTTTGTGTATTATCTCCACAAAAGTGTCTACACCATCCTCTTGCTCCAGAGGCAACTCCACTAAACGCATATTAGGCCACCTGAAGTGTTCATACTCATGTTCATTCCATTTATTTTAACTTGGATTTTTCCTCTTTCATTCTGGATAATGTCTGCAAATCTTTCCTTCTGCAATGCCATGAATCACATCCAGTGTACAGTTGATCTCTAATATTACAATTTTCATCTGTAGAATTTCAGTAGAAATTTGATTTGGGTCTATTTTTATCTTTCATATCCCTACTGAGCTTTTTGAATATAAGGACTATTGTGGTAATAGCTGCATTAGTGTCCCTTGAATCCTACATGCTCAGATCCTCCATACTCTTCCCATTTATAGCCAAAGTTGTTTAAGTAGTTGAAAAAAAAATCACTAAGTAGTCTCTCCCTGGTGTGAGCTCTGTTCTAGCCTCTTGACATTTTCTTTAATGGGGAATATAAGACAAACAGTACAAACTCACCATTTAGCATAATAGTTCCAAAACTACTTAAAAGCCAGCACTACGATTGGAGCTTCCTAAATGTTCTTTTAGGTATTGTAAATACTTGTACAAAATTAAAATTACCAGGAAAAAAAAACAGAGAAAGAAAATTAGTTTTGTAACCTTCCCTCTGCTTGGATGAGAGGCAACCAAACAATGTGCAAGTTGGTATCAGGGATTTCATAGGAGAAAAAGTAATTCCCCAGAGCATGTCAAAGGCCAGGCAAAATCAGATCTGCCCTTACGCTGCGGAGTGGCTCTGACCACGAACACCCGCCAAGATAACCAAGGCCCTCAGACACTTGCCAAGGCCACTGAACCAAAGAAAGGCCAAGCCAATTCAAGACAACTTGACTACTATCTATATTTTACTGGGATCTAAAATATTTGAAAACTAGACATAAAGGGCTGCAATCCATGGTCACGCCTGATTGCTAAGAATACACAACAAGCAACACAAACTTCTAGGGAGAGGATGGAAACATGGCAGATCTGTAGACTTCCGGGGTCTGGGATGGCCATGTGTTTCAAGCAATGAGTCCATTTTGGGGCAATAGTTAAATTAATCAGCTATTACTCTTTTCCTTCTCCGAAACACTATAGCATTCATTCCACATGCCACTGGGCACATTTCAGGGCAATGGACGAGTGAATCGGTGCCATGCACCGGTCGAACTCTGTGCCGCTGAGTGCCAGCATGCTCAGTTCTCCGTCAAATGCTGCTTACGGGCCCTCTGGACTGCTCTATAGATTTTCAGGTGTCTGGGGTCACATCAACACTATCTGAGAAGCAGAATCCTGAGGTCGTGGCCTAAAAGTTGTACCCACAAGAATCTCAGATGAGGCCTTGTGAGTTTAGAAAGCTATCTCACTGATGTTTTTAGTTACTTTCTTTTGTCCAGAGAAATACATGATACCCTCTGCCAAACAAAAGTGAACAACAGACTTGATCAGTAGCTGATGTGTCAACAATGCCTCAATAAGATTACAATAAATGTTGTCTTTCTCCAGACAGAGTAGTGGGCACCTGCTACCCCAGGGCTCTGGGATACTGTCAGGATTACAAGTTTGAATAATTTAACAACTTAGTAAGACCCTGTCTCAAAACTGAACTTAAAGGAGGAAATAGGGAGGAAGGCTTGGCACTTAGCTCAGTTTAAGGGCCTTGGGTTCTATTTCTAGTACTGAAAAATAATTCAAAAACAAAAAACAAGCTCATCTCCAGGATCAAAATTGTATAAAAAGAAGGTGGAAATTAAGTGTCTTTTCTGCTGCTATAATAAAATACTCAGGGCTTGGTAATTTATAAAGAAAAGAGGTTTATTTAGCCATTGGCATGGCACAAGCATCCGTTCAGCTCTGATAAGGGACTATGGCTACATCACAACATGGTAGATGGCACCACGGCAGGAACATGTGCAAGAGAGAGAGATCACATGGTGGAACAGGAAGCTAGAGAAACACAGGGCCCAGGTTCACTCTTTTGATACTCAATCTCACGGGCAATGGGTTGGGTTCCTACAGAACTAATCCCTTCCGAGGGCAGTGCATCACTGGGCTCTTGATACCAGCATATCCAGCATCTGATAAGAGCAATGGCAATTAAAATGAGTCTCACATTGCAAAGGTGCACAAATCAAAGTCCCCATCACCCCTCAATGCCGCCACACCGGAGACCACGCTTCCTGCACACGCTTCTTGGGGGGACACATTATACCACATCCACACTACAGCAAAGTACTTCTATACAAGCAAGACAGCTTTAAAGTATAGGTGATAAAGTGGCTGGCTAGGGTATGATTTGAAGAAGAGAATACCCATAAAGATTCACCCTCCCTATAACAGCAATGAAAACATTTGTGATTTTTGGTGGTAGGACTAGAGGTTGAACTCC
>NW_004524646.1:2811650-2831355 GCF_000260255.1 Octodon degus
TATCTGAAAGATGATACATATTTTTTTAAAAAAATTGATGATGATAAAGCAATTTTTATTACATTTAACAGCTCTCGAAGCTCTTGCATGTGCACTGACCTATTTAATAAATTCTTTCCTCAAACTTGTGGAAAATGTGATTTGGCCGATCTGAGCTACCTAAGTGAGTTTGAGGTCAGCCTGCACTCCATAGTAAGGCCCTGTCTCAAAAAGAAAAAAGAAGTAATTTAGACAAGGTCTATACAGGAGTCAGAAGCGGAAGTTCTAAGGGAGCCCTTGGGCTGTGGCCACCGCAGCCTGCCATAGGTCATGTCCTCGAGCAGCATCAAGGACTGCCATGGCTGTGCCGGTACAGCACTGACAGCGAGGCGCTATGCAGGGACTGCCAGACCAATGCGACACCAGAGTGTGTATAGGAGAGCTGCTGGGTAGTCAGGATGTGGGTTGGGGACCCTCTTCACTTCTAACAGCTCAAAAATCCCCCGCCTCTGACCTCTCTCTGTCAGCGTGACAAGCTGGACACTCCACCGAACATCTCCTGCAATGGCAAGCTTTCCACACCATGGACAGGGTGCTCCAGGTCATTTTCCCCAGGCCTAGCTTCCCTGGTGGCTTGGTGGCTTAACTGAAGAACTATACATCTCATTGCCAGAAAATCCAGAGATCACGGAGGAGTTAATCCCCAAATCCTTCCAGCTCTGTATAAACTTGAGATCCCTCAGTTAGGAGCCTCAGCTGGGTGCAAAAGGAAACAGTTTCAACAGAAACAAAGCCCTGCTCAGCACCAGGCACTGCGTCTGTTGTAATCCCCCGGCTGCCCAACAGGGAAGGTGTTAACAGCATCTTATGAAGGAGCTAACAAATGATAAACCAGGTTTTGACCCCTGGTCTAGCCCACCAGCAAGCCCCGCTCATGGCAGCCGCTATCGCTGCGCTGGTGATACCGGCATTTTCAGCTTCTGATAAGAGCAATGGCAGTAAAAGCGAGTCTCAAGTTGCAAAGAGCACAAATCAAAGTTCAGGCTTTGGCATCTTTACTCTCTCCCCCGATTCCCCGGATCAGAGGGCCTCCCATTCCCGCTCTGTGTCATGAAGGACCGAACTGCTGAGGTATCATCTTGAACTATATGACTCTGAAAGACTAACAGCTAAAACAAATATTTTCATTTTTAAAAATCACTTTCGATGAACAGGAAATTAATACCTCATACAATTAAGCAATAGAAGGCTATAAAATATAATGATCTGAACTATGTACACTAGCACCAGGCATTGTTTCCTCATTTCTCGTAATGACCGCACCGCTGGAAGGCAAGCCCGGCACAGGTACGCCTGATGTTTGCTGCACCATGACCCCGGGGAGTTCATAATTAGAAGTGCCAGGAAACCCTTATTATAATAAAACGCCTCTGATAACCCAGCCCTGCAGGCTGTGCTTCAAAGGCACTGAGATAATTTCCAGGGACCTCAACTTCCAAGCCGAAAAGAAACTCAGGAAAAGTGTTCTCGAGGTCTGACACAATTTATCTGACTCTGGGGCAGCCCTGTGATAGAGGATTCACCCTCTTCTCCATATCAGATATGAGGGAAGCGGGGCTCTGCACTAAGTAATTCACTCCCAGCTACACAAAGGAGGCAGAGTCAGGACCCAACCCGGATGGTTAAACGCCTGAGTTCTTGCTGTGAACCTACATAATTGATGTATCTGACTTTATGAAAACAGCGGGCAGGGCTGGGGAGAGAGCTCGGCAGCGTAAGTGCCCACCTGGCAAGCACAAGGGCCCAGGTTCAACCCCCAGTACCTTATGTCGTACCAGCCACTGAAAGGTGGTGTGGTGGCGCACACCTGTAATCCCAGCGCTGGGGAGGCTGAAGACAGAAGGATCACTGTGAGGCTGAGCTGCATGACAAGACCCTATACCAAATAAGTAAGTAAATAAATAAATAAGAAAATTAAAATGAAAGAAAGAAAGAAAACAGCAGGCAGCACAGGGGCCAAGAGTGTGGGCGCTGAAGCCAGGATCCACAGTTTCTATTCCACGGCTGATTATATGTAACAGCGCCAAGTACTTAGAACCATGCCTGGCTTGTAGAAAGCACCCGAACAAGAATAATCTGATGTCCGTTGTTTGTATCATTATTATCTTTAGGTAATAGTAGACTGGAAACTATCCAACTGGGAGAATATATTGAAAAATAACATTTCCATTGAGATATTCATATACCACTAAATTCACTACTCATAAAGGATATGAGTCACTGGTTCAGTATAGTTATTCACATACTTAGAAGTCATCACCCTTAATTCCAGAACATTTTCATCACCCTAAAAAGGTCCAGAGCCAGCCAGATAGCTCAGTGGACTAAAGCGCCTGCTTAGGCAGATGCAGGGACTGGGGTTTCATTCCCATGCTGTGTCGGCCCTGTCCCTGGGGCATGCTGAGACGGCGATTGAGACCAGGCATGGTGGCGCACTCCTGTAATCCCAGCACTTGAAAACAAGCGGATCACTAGGAGTTGGATCTACATAGTGAGACCCTGTAGACCCTGTACTAAATACATTAAAAAAAAAGAAGAAGAAGGTTCGTACTCATTAGGAGCTACCTCGTATTGACCCTGGCAGCCACTGATTAACTTCTCACCTCTTTCCCTATTCTATATGTTTCCTATAAAAGAAATCAGATAGAATGTGAGCTGGCTTTTTTGGCTTGGCAAAATGTTTTCAAGGTTCACAGCTAGTGTAACAAGTACTAGAACTTCTTTCTTTCTTTCTTTTTTTTCCCCTTCTTTAAAAATTGAAACAGTGTTGAGTTGTTTTGCTGAATTCATGCACCTATAGTATTTAGATGTCAATAGAATACCCACCTCTGACAGGACTAAACAAAAAAAGGAGATACAAAGGGAAAAACATTTTGTATTTGCATATACAAAATAGTTAGGATGGATATACAGCTACTTCCGCTTAATTCAAGGAGAAGAAAGAGGTGTACTAATAGTGTTTGGACAGGATAACCTGTCTGCTTCTTGTACTGTGGATAATCACTAAGAAGATAACAATGTACAATATATTGATTATTGAAACTGTCCTATTAATCAGCTTTGAAACTGTCTCATTCATATTTGTTTCTCAATAAGATAAAAAATTAAAAATAATGAAAATAATAAATAAAAATTGAAGTATAAAAGTTCTATAAAAAATTAATTTTTCTTCCTTTCTCGCTCCCCAGCCATCTTGGTGGCTGCTCCTGGTTGAGGGCCGTCCGCACCTAAGGCAGGAAGATGGCGGCTGCAAAAAAGATGAAAAAAATCTCTGGAGTCCATCAATTCTAGGTTCCAACTTGTCATGAAAAGTGGAAAATATGTGCTGGGGTACAAGCAGACGCTGAAGATGATCAGACAGGGCAAAGTGAAATTGGTCATCCTTGCCAACAACTGCCCAGCCTTGAGGAAATCTGACACAGAGTACTAGGCCATGTTGGCCAAAACTGGTGTCCACCACTACAGCGGCCATAATATGGAACTGGGCACAGCATGTGGAAGATACTACAGGGTGTGCACGCTGGCAACCATTGATCCAGGTGATTCTGATGTCATTAGAAGGCTGCCAGAACAGACCGGTGAAAAACAAGCCAAGCAGAATTTTTCATTAATAAAACCTGCCAGAGCTTGGAAAAAAATTAATTTTAAAGTTAACAATTCAATGGCATTCAGTATACTCACATTATTGTACAAGCATCAACATTTAGTCTTAAAATATCATTCCTTTTTGTTACAAAATATTCCATTGTATGGAGATCATACATTCACCAGCTGTTAAACATTCGAGCTATTTCTACTCCTTCCAGCTGGAGGACGTTGCTATTAGTGTTCATATCCTGTTTTGGGGGGTACATACATTTTCAGCTCTCTTAAATATAAACCAAAGAATGGAATTGGTGGATCATGTGCTAACCTTATTTTTTGTTATTTTTAATCTTAATTCAAAAATCACACCTGCTACCTAACTACCAAATTTCTTGGTTAAATACCAAAAAGTGAAAATGTGGGCTCGCAGCACACAGGCCTGGGTGCAAACCTTGCTTCTCCACTCCCCTGCTCTGTGACGCGGAGCAGCCTGCCTGCCTCCCAGACCTGCATAACAGCACTCGCTCAGCTGAACACAGCGTGGCTTGCAGTGCCTGTTTTGTTACACAGATATAAAAAATAGTCAATAAAATAATAACTATTCTAAATATACTTTTTCCTGAGGTCAGTGACGATCCTCTTCTGTTTTTTAGGGGGTTTTGTTTATTTGTTTGTTTGCTTGCTTTTGAGGAATATCTGAGAAGTGTAACAGTCATCAAAGAGAAAATACCAACCTGGTATATCCCACCACTCAGAATTAAACAGTTAACATGCCGCACAAACCCTCTACCTAACAAGTGATGTCGCGTCACTCCGACCTTGGTTCTAGGTTACATGAGGACCCGTCACGGGGGGGGGGGGTGCTGCCCCTCCACATCCCACTACAGCAGGGGTGAGAACAGCCTGGAACCAGGAGACTGTCCATGCTGCATCCCACCCAATTGCACTGAGCACCCCCTTAATAGGGACAGGCTTGGCAGATCAGCAGCAGTGGTCCTCTCCCTTAGGAAGTGCTACCTCTAGTGGACGGGAGGAGAAAGGCATCCGCAAGGCACGAAGAAACGCAGCGACTGCATCAATCACACAGGGATCACAGAACAGGGGCCTCAGCCTACCTCTTCCTAAGGCTCTGATTCCCCAGACTTTCTCAGGACCCTTTCAGTCTCTGCTGCTTCCAAAATAAGAACTGAGGAAAAGCTTATTAACATAAACATTAAATATGAAAATGGGTCAGTGGCAGGGGAAGGACTCTGCCTCTTCTTACAGCATCTAAATATAAACAGGAAGCTCTGACTAGCAACCTGAGATGAGTGGCCCACGCAGTCAGCAGCCCCCACCATGCACGGAGTCAATAACTGTAGAGTGCGAGGGAGCCGAGAGCCCACAGTCTGAGACAAACAGCTAGCAGAAGGCTCCATCGGCGCCAGACCACAGCCCCCTGAGCCCCCCCTTCTCCCCCTTGCCTGCGTCTTGCACATGGGCAAAAGCCAGCGCTCAGTAAGGACTCTGTGGCCACTTTCCACCAGTCCGTCCTTCTGCACATCAAATTACCTTTTCCCTGTACCCAAAGGGATTGCAAAACTTCAAAAAGTGAAAAGCAGATTCTGAAGGAGACACATTTCTCCTGTCCTCTCTGCAAGTGGGGAAACGTAAGCTCAGAGTTTAGGATGTGCGCAGGGTCGCGGAGCAGGTACTGGCACAGCCTGCCCGGTTCCGGATCCAAAGAACTTTCTATCAGGGCAGCTCCTCAGTTGCTGGGACTCAGCCTCCAACAGCCTGGAGCAGCTGTCTCTCCCATGGCTTCAGGGTGAACCTACAAGGTCCTGGGCATGAGCAAATGACCATTTCGAAAAGGCTGGGTGAGATGCTATCACTTCAAGACCCGAATAATGAATCTGCAAAGAAATACTCCAGGAAACTCATGGGGTTCCACAGTCCTTACTACCAGGGATTTTCTCTCCATGCAGGAAAAGGGCCCACATCAACTCCTGCGAAAGCCACGGGCCCAGGAAACACAATTTCCTGTCCTTTCTCTCTGTAAATGAGCCGTGTGCCAAATGTTTGCGTGTGTGTTTTAAATGCTGTTCCAGAGAACCATTAGCATACGCCTGGAGAGTCAGCTCCTCACCCTGGTGCTGCCAGCGGCCAGGGTGCAAACGGCTTCCTCGCAGCAGTTCGGGGTTCGCTGCAGGAAAGGACGCCCCCAGCCTCACCGATCACCCCAGCTTAGTGAGGAGCCAGTTCACCTTGTCTCTCAGATCCCTGAACTCAAGCCAAACCACAAGATGACGCAAAACTTAGGGACTGCAAGTGGCAAGGGAGGCAGCCGTCTTGGACGCATGGACTGACCGGTCCTGAGGCAGAAGGAAACGCGGGTACAGGGGCCCAGGGGACTTGGGTGCGGGGGTGTGGGGGTGCGGCCGGACGCCTGCCCCAGCCTGCGCATGCGCAGCGCTCGTCGCTCCGCAGTGAGGACGAGGCTCCCACGACCCCTGGCGGCGATGGCAGGGACTACGTAGGCGGCTGCTAGCGAGTCCTGGCTGATGTGGGCCCAGGTCAGGGCTTGGAGTTCGTCCACTCGCCCCGGGGCCTTCTGTGGAGTCCCAGGTTTTGAACATGCCCAGCGTTTCAGAGTGCCCTGTTAAATAACGAAGCCCAGGCAAGTGCTGTCTACACTCACTACTCAGGGAAAAGATGCTTTTGCAACCAGCTCCTGCAGGGTACTCAGTGCCTCTTGGAGCTGCTGAAGCAAGCGCCTTCAGGAAGATCAGTTCGAAGTTGAAAGTATCTGCACTACAAATTGTCTGGGTAGCCCTTGAGAGCAAAGATTTGGTGGCGGGGAGGCCCGTGTCACCCCTCTTACACGAGGCCCCTCTCGGGGGCTTGTGAGGAATAAGGGAGAGAAGGGGCAAGGGCTTAGAAGACATCTCTAAATGCTGTGACCCTCATCTTTACCACCATTAGTCCACAGCCTGGCCCACAGAGCCACCCCACAACCCCGAATCTTGTCCCGGAGGCTGCCATGCCTGCCAGGCAGGTCAGGGTACTGCATAGGGAGGCCCAGCCAAGGCCGGCCCACAGCTTCCCGCTCTTGCTCACCCTCCCAGCCCACTCTGAGCCACACTGAGCCACATTCTGACACCCCCTTCTCCACAGAACAGTCTGTGCTCTGCTCCCGCCCCCGAGAGAGCTCAGAGCTTTCCAAATATGGATGCTTTTTCCATTCCTAAAGCATCACGAACATTTGGGGGAAGAAATGCACACCAGACATGGTTTGGAAACCTTGGAAGCCAAGAGACGGGTGGTGACAGAACAAGCACTGTGCAAGGAGTCACAAGTCCTGTGTGTAAAACACAAAACAAGAGTCGGGACTAGGTGATCTCCATACCGTGGCCAGCTTTGTGGGAGCACAGGCCCCACGGAGATCCGGAATCCTAAGAATAAAATCCCAAGGGCCTGAAGACAGCAGCTAGCAGGACACAGGACAGGAAACTGCATTAAGGAGGCTGTGGAGGGCCTGGCATTTAAAGAGGGGCAGTCCCTGGATAGGTGATCTACTCTGAAGGTGAGTGTGGGTGGGACAGGAGCCAGAGACAAGGTTATGTGCTTTACATCAGGCCCAAACCAAAATCTTTTTTCATCTAAAATGGAGAAGATTCCAGAAAACACCAAAAGGCCCGCAGCTTTGCTTAAGTGACTGGTGCGCCATTTGGGCAGACTTTGTCTTTAGGAGTGCGCCCCAATACCAGGGCGCAGTGCCTCAAGAACAGTCCCATTACAAGCACTCTGTGAGGCAGGCACCACTCTAGGGCCTGTGCAAGGAGACAAAGCAGGCAGCTTAAACATGACACAGCTTCACTTCCCAGCCCACGGCAGGCACCCACACACTTGCTGATTTAATGAATTAATTAATTATGCAGTCTAGTTTGAGAGAGGCAAGTGGCAGATGTGAAATAATTAACAAAAACTGAATATCAAACTAGATGGTACCAACTATAAATAGAGGTAGAATCAGAGGAAAGAGCTTGGCATAGACACATGGAGCTGGCGAGGTTTGTACACAACAAGCGTGGCTAAGGGTGGACCCAGCACAGGGGAAAGGGGACAACTCCAACTTGGAGGGAGAACATGGCAGAGGTGAGGAGCGGCCTGTCAGGGATAAGGGCAGGTGGGTGGACAGGCAGGCGCCCAGAGCAGATCATGGGTGGGATACAGCAGGACATGTGGCCAGCCTAGCAAGCTGGGACATATTATTCAACAATCTAGAGAAATGCCTGGCTGTGCCCAGGCTTGCTCTGGTTAGCAGGAGGACTCTCAGGGAAGCCCGGCTTTAAGCAGTAAAGAGAAAGATGACTTTTTAGTCAGTTCTTGATTATCTCACTGTGGATTTTCCCAAGGTCCATTTAAAACTCAGTTCGGCTTCTCCTGATGCTCAGGCTACATTTGAATGTCACCTTCCCTGAGAATACACAGCTGCCACAGTGTACAAACACACATACATTTCAAGTGCTGCATACGCAGGGTAGGGGGAGCTGTGCCACCTGTGTGCCCCCCAGCAGGAGCCTGGCAGGCCCTCTGCCTGCAGGGAGCAAGCCCGATATTTGCTGAGCTTTGCAGGCTCCAGGCTCAGTCCCCTCTTCACTCTACATGAGTGTCAGCCTATTGCAGAGAACCCCAGAATACTGGACCACCAGTCAAGAAACCCTTAGGTTGACCAGCAGCCCTAGGATTCTCCCAGCTCTCGGGACAGCACCCCCTGGTGGACATAGATTTCACCATGTTCCACTCCAGACCTCTCACCCTCAGCCCAGGAAAGCTGGCACCTCCTCTTGGGCCTCATACCTGCCCCACGGGATAAACTTAAAACCTCACAGTCATCTTCATTCCTCCCTCAAACATTTTCCCCACAAATTCTCTCAACCCACACAGCTTGTCTCTGTAGCTTGCTGCTGCTATTTCAAATGCCTCTTGATTCTAACTTGTCTGCCTCAGAATCCCTGGAATCCAGGCTTTTGCTATATCACTGATACCTGTCAGAATCCAATGAGGCCAAAGGAAGAAGTCTAGTTCTTTCAACTAAAAGGGAGTTCAGTGCACAGAACTGTCTGCATAGGGGGGATGAGAGAGACAGGGGAAAGGAGATAGTGTGACATCCCAGAACCCCACAGTGGCCCAAAGCCACTACCATAGTGAGGGCTAGAAAAAAGAGGGAGGTGGTAGGGTGTGGAGCACCCAGAAGCCTGGGCCTTTTGGTGAGAGCTCAGCTCACAGAGTGCCGTTTCGTCTGACAGGAGCCTGATACAATTTTGTCTGAAGAGGCAATTGCTGTGAAAGGTGCTGCCTGAAGCAGAGAGAGAAATACCCTGCGTCTCTCCGCTCCTGCATTCCAGCTTCATGCCAGTGCTTCCTCCCTGGCCCACCTCATGTACAAATCAACTGAGAAACAGCCCGCAGAACAGCACAGGGGAAGGGCTCCAAGCCAGCTCGCCACCTCCCACCAGGCTCCTTCCCTATCATCTTTAATGCCTTCTAATCTATTCTCTGTTCTGTGCCAGATGATCATTCTTGCCTATAAATTTAATTAAGTCATTCCTCCTGCATAAAACCTGGCAGTGGCTGACAGTTTCCTGGCAGGAAAAAAACCAGGATCCGTCCACCAGGCCGATTCTGTCAGTCAACTCCATGTAGAGGAAGTGCTGCTTCCTCTGACTATGACGTGCATTGGGTTTGCTTTGTAACACAGGATGAACTGCTGCTCAAAATATTACCAAAGAACAGAACAGGGACATGGGGCTCCACAAGGCCATCCACCCTGAAAGGAGGAAAAGTTTCTGCCCTGACCATTGTTGCTCCAATGAAAAGATGCCACATAGAAAAATATGGAAAACAACTAAAGGCTATCCAATCTATCCAACAATAGAGTAATAAGAAACTGAATTAGTAATCAAAGAAACTTCTACAAAGAAAAGTCCAGGATCAGACAACTTTGATGGTGAATTCTATCAAATGACCAAAAAAGAATTAACACCAACCCTTCACAAACTTTTCCAAAAAGTAGAAGAGGGAAACACTTCACATTTCAGCTCATGTAGCACAGCAGTATTACATGAACAGAAGAAAGAAAGATATCACAAGAAAATCCTTAACACTTATATACATGTAAAAATCCTCAACAAGATATTAGCACACAGAATCACCAAAATCTAAAAGGAATTATGCACTATGACCAAATGTGGTATGTCCCAGGAACAAGAGTCAATAAATTTAATATGCTGTACTAAAAGAATAAAGCTCAAAGACTACATGAACATCTCAACAGAAAAAAGGCATCTGATAATAGTGAACACATTTTAATGATTTAAAAAAAACACACTCAACAAATTAGAAATATATGAGAACTTCTTCAAGCTAATAAAAGGCCTGTATGAAAAGTCAACAGGTAACATTATCCTTAATGGTGAAAGATTGAAGGCACTGTGCTAAAACACGGATGGCTACTCTGGCTTCTTCTAGCCATGCTGAACTGGAGGTTCCACCCAATGCAAGGAAGTGACCGAAAGAAATGAAGGCATCTTCATTTCTAGACTGGAAAGGAAAAAGCAAATCTAACCTTATTTGAAGATGATGTTATCATTTCCTTTTTTATCTTTTTTTTTTTTTTTTGTACCAGGAATCGAACTCAAGGCCTTGTACTTGTCAGGCAGGTGCTGTACCACTTAGCTATATCCCCAGCCTGATGTTATCTCATATACAGAAAAAAAAAAAAAAAAAACAACTTTATAACCCTGTAAAACAACAATTGAAAAACCATCCAAGCATATAAATGAGTTCAGTAAAGTAGGATAATCCAACAATACACAAAAATCAGTTGTATTTCTACAGCAATGAGCAAACTCAAAATTAGGAAAATGATTCTACATACAGGTAATATTAAAAGTTAAATACTTAAGACTAAAGTTAACAAAAGTAAGATTTGTACACCACAAACATTTAAGAAAAAAATAAAACTGGAAAAAGACATCCCATGCTCAGGCATTTAAAGGCCTAATATTGCTACAATGTCAGTATTCCTGCAGTTGATCTACAGATCACCACAATCCCTTTCAAATTTTTTCCAGTATTTACAGTCTATCTTAAAGATTTCTATGGAAATGTAAGAGATCCAGAAAAACCAAAACAGTCTTGAAAAAGTTAGCTGGCAGTAAACTCAGCACCTGAGAGGGTTGTGAGTTTGAGGCCAGCCTGGACCACATAGCAAGATCCTGTCTCAAAAGACAAAGAGACAAAAAGGAAGAGAGGGAGGGAAGAAGGGATGGACAGACAGACAAGACAAGACAGACTGAGACTGAAGCACTCACACTTCTCAAATTCAAAATACAGCAACATAGACCAATGGAATAAAGCTGACATTTCACATATAAATACTTATTTTTTATCCAACTGATGTTTCAACAAAGATGACAAGACAATTCAATTGGTAAAGAACAGATTTTTCAACACATGCTGTTAGAAAACTAGAGTGCACAACCAGGTGCAGTGGCACATGCCTGCAATCCCAGTACTTGGGAGGCTGAGGCAGGAAGACTGGCATGAGTTCAGCCTGGGCTACACAGTGAGTTCAAGGCCAGCCTGCACAACTTCACAAGACCTTGTTTCAACAAAACCAAACCACAAAACAAAACTGGAGCTCCACATGCAAATAAGTTGATCACAGATCCTGACTTATAAAAATAAATAAAATTAACTCAAAATGAACACAGACCTAAATTTAAGAGTTGAAACTATAAAACTCTTAGATGAACTGCACGAATAAATCTTTATAACTTTGAATAGGCAATGGTTTCTTAGATATAAAATCAAAAGCATGAAAACAACAAAAGAAAATACAAGAGAACACAACTCAGTCAAAATTAAGAAATCTTGTGTTTCAAAGGATACCACTAAGAAAATAAAGATGACTCAGACTGGAATAAAACATTTACAAACTTGAACTGTAAAAGGATTAGCATATGTAAAAAAACTATTACAACCAGCTAGAACATATAAAGAACTACTAAAACTCGACAGTAAACAGATAATGCTATTTTAAAATGGGCAAAGGATCTGAACAGAAATCTCTCCAAAGAAGACATGCAAATGGTAATAAGTGCATAAAAATTGCTCACTATAATTAGTCATGATGGAAATACAAATAAAAACCACAAGGAGATGCCACTCTACATATTTAAGAATAGCTTTTCACATTTTAGAATAGCTAAAAGGACAGACACTAACAAGTGCTGACAAAGATAGGGAGAAAGTGGAAACTTTGTACAAGGGAAAACTGCTTGGAAATGAGGTTATAGCGCCTCAAAAGGAACTCAGGAGCTACCCCATAACCTAGTAAGCCAGTCAGCTTTCCAGAGTTGCACCCATACACATAGAACAACAGAAGAAGGAAAAACGTATTTGTGTTAATAATTTCAGAGGGTTCAGTCCATACTCATTTGCATCCTCACTCTGTGCCTAAATCGAGACTGCCCATCATGACGGGAAGCACATGACCCAGCAAAGCCGCACAGATGGGAAATGGCCAGCAAGCAGAGAGACAGCAAGGGGACAGGGTCCCAATACCCCTCAAGGGTAACACCTCCCCCATGACCTACTTCCTCCAACAAGACCCTCCCCACTGAAGCATTCCGCCACCTCCCAGTAGCATCACTAGGTAGGGAACAAGACTTCATGCCCATTGGGGGAGATCACAGATTCAAATCCTAACACCTCATAATTCTACTAAGTACACACACAAGAAAAATGAAAATACATGTGCACCCTAAATCTTGTACCAGAGTGTTTACAGGAGAATTATTCATAATACCCCCAAATGGAAACAATTCAGTGTCCAACCACTAGAGACATTAACAAAATATGTATAATGTGGTATATTCATACAAAAATATTATTTCGCTATAATATGGAATGCTACATTCTCTAATGTGTAAGAACCTTGAAAATATGCAAAGTGAAAGAAGCCCTATACAGAAGGTCTAATATTAGTCTATTTATATAGCATGTTTAGAATGGGCAGGTGTGGATTAGTGGCTGCCCAGGGCTATGCACTAGGAATGGGGTTTGGGAAATGAGAAGTGACCTCTAATAAGTACAAGGTTCTCTTGGGGGTAAAATAAAAATTTTCTGAAATTGATTACAGTAATTAATGGTCATACAACTTCAAACATTCAACTGTATGGTTTAAACAGTTAAATTTCATAGAATAGTATATGGTATAGTATATACATACAGTATATATCAATAAGTCTGTCATTTAAAAACTCTAATAGGAGGATCTGGGGAAGAAGGTGGAGAAGGAAGCCCCCCACTGTGGTGGTTGGTAATTGCATCACCTTGAGGGGTCAGAAGCTTACCTGGATTGGCTCAGTGACTCCACATGCTGGGACGTGGAGGCCTCCCCCTTAAGGCTTGGAGGACCCCGCCCCAAGGTGGGAAGGCCCACCCGAGAGTGACTCAGCGCTTAAAGGGTATATAAAGGGGTTGAGGAAGGCTTCTGCGTGCCACTTCCTTGGAGGGTCTTGATCTTCACAGCTGCCACTTCAGAGGTGCTCCGATTTTCGCAGCTGCCACCACTTCCTTGGAGGAGTGTTGTCTTCACAGTCAGTGTAGGAAGAGAGAGTGGCTGCTGCTCCTCCTTTGCTCTTCATTGTTTTCTGCCACCATGAACCGCTGCAGTCTGCCCAGGTGTCAGAGGAGTACGGACTGAAACCTCCACTAACTGTAAGCTAAATAAGCCTTTCCTTTCTCAATTTTGGGTGTTGGGTATTTTGTCTTAGCAATGAGTAAAAAGTAACTGAGACACAGAGGAATCTGTCTTCCCACTAAGACAACAAAGGGCAAAGGCACAACCTGTCTGATGTACCTGTTTGGAACTCAAACCTTGTCAAAGCTTCTGGAGGAGGCTTACTGGTAAATTACATTAATTTCAGCTCCTGCTACAGCAGCAGCTGAGCACTTGCTGTCCGCAGAGCAGTCATAACGCTGGTGCCAGAAGCCAGGGCAGGCAAAGAGTACCCTTCAGTGACTGCAAAACTCTCCAATCTGATAAAAGGTTTGAATATCAACATCCAAGAAAGCCATCAAACTCCAAAGCAGACAATTAAAAAAGACTTACACCAAGATACAAGATACATTATCATCAAACTTCTGAAAGGACAGGATCTTAAAAGCAACAGTGAAATGACTCATCACACGAGGGACCCACAACGAAACTATCAGCTTTCCTATCCAAAATGCAGTAGGCCAATATGTTCAAAAGGCTAAAAGAGATGAACTGTCAAGCAGGAGTCCTGCATCTGGCAAGCTTTCCCCAGGGAAACAAGCCTGATTACTACTCTATCTGCCTCGAAAAAATGCTCATGGGAGCCCTGCAGGGTGAACTATCGGGGACGCCAGATAGTAGCCTGATGCTGTATGAAAAAATAAAGATCTCAACAAAAGTGAACACCACACAATTAAATCCTCCAATTAAGAAGAAACTAGCAAAGTTGGTTTAATATGATCCGAGTATATGTGGTCTATAAGTGACTCTATTTAGATTCACAGGCACAATAGGTAAAAGTGCAAGGAGAGAAAATAATATTCCATTCAAAGAGTAAAAAAAAAAGAAAGAAAGAAAGAAAAAGGAGTAATTATACTAATATCTGACAAAGTAATTTTAAATCAAAAAAGGCCACAAGAGTGGCCAAGGAGATGGCTCAATAGAATAAGCACCTGCCTGGCAAGCACAAGGGCCTGAGTTCAAACCCCGGTTCCGCCAAAAAAAAAAAAAAAAAAAGACCACAAGAAAAAAAGACTTAGATGTTAATAAAAGCATCAATCAACATAAGATACAACAATTATTAAACCTTTATACACTTCATAGTACAGCATCAAAATCTATAAGACAAAACCTGATGGAAATGAAGAGAGAAATAGACCATTCTATACTACTAGGTGAAGACGTCAATATACCCCTCTCAATAATGGATAAAACAATCAGACAGAAGAAAATAGAGGACACAGAACAATAAACAAGAGATTGGACAGACACATTCAGTCACTGTACTAATAGCAGAACCCCTTCCTCTGAAGTGCGCACGCCACATTTTTCAGAATGAACCTTCCATTAGCTTACAAATTAAGTCAGAACATAGTAGATGGAATATTATACATCTTTTACAAGGAAGAAAATTCTGACATAAACTACAAAGTGGACAAACCTTGAGGATACTGTGCAAAGAGAAATAAGCCAGTCACAAAAAGACCACACAGCAGCCAGGTGGGGCATACCTGTGATTCCAGCACTCTGGGAGGCTGAGGTTGGAGGACCTGAGGCTGGAGCCCAGCCTGGGCAACTTAGCGAGACCGTGTTTCAAAAATCCAAAGGGGACAGGGCTTGGGGGTGGAGGGATGTAGCTCATTAGGCACACTTTGGGTTCAAGCCTCAGCACTGGGGCAAAAGTAGATGATACAGCAGGACTATACTTACAGTAGTCAAAATCATAGAGACCAAACAGAATGGTGGTTGTCAGGGGCTGGGAGAAGTGGGAATGGAAACTTCACCTAACAGACACAGAGTTTCAGTGTAAAAGATGGAAAAAATAAAGGAGCTGGCTGGTGGCAGTGACCACACAACATTGCTAACATACTTAATATTGCTGAGCTATACTCTACAGATGCCCACCATGACGCATTTTATGTTATCATAAGAAAACAAATTGGGGGAAAAGGGTTACAGAGTTTATTTGTAACATGAAAACTAAAACAACTTAGATGTTTCACGGGCAAAAGCTTCAAAAATAACCATAGGGAACATGACTGTGCAGACATCAAAAGCTTCCTGGAAATATTTAATGATATGGAAAAATAATTGTTTCCCAAACATATGCATATGGTCATATAGTGAAAAAGGACTATAAAAAGTACAGCTAACATAATCTCAAGGGTATACACAATTTTATATTTGTATACATTATATATTTTTATATATAAACTGAACAGTTGTTAACTATTTCAACTGACTGTATAGAACCTGATTTTATGTATAACTATTTCTGAATAAATATATATGTACATAATGTAAAGATTACATTTTTATTTACATTCCAAGTAGTCTTATTAAACACAACTGAAGTGGATAAGTGTTCATTTTTAAGCCCAAAGGATTCCATGCAGTGTGAGCCAGAACGCAAGGGGCGCCGCACGCTGCAGGAAGACAGGCAACAGCTCTGGCCCTCCTAGGACAACCGGGAAACGCTTCTCCTCTGACCCAGCATCTCCACTCTGGAAAGCTCCCCCAGGAAACCACGAGGAGCAAGGACAAAGCCCAGGCTAGCAGGGTGCCTGTCTGGGCACTGAGAATGACAGTAAACCACTGGACACAACCTACAGTCCAGACGTAGAGGATTCTTGTTATATAAACTATTCCTCACCCATATAATCAAGTTGTACAGGGCTAAAAGTCATGTAAATGTAGCTGCCGCCATGGAAAGTATTTATGAGCTCTAGTGAGGTGGAAAATGCAAGTCCCAAAGCTGTGTATGAAAACCTTTCACACATATGGCAAGTGCAGGAACATCTAGGAGGAAATACATTAATGGGCTACCAGCACCTGCCTCTGGGGAGATGGGTAATGGATATTTTTATGTTTAATACATCCCTGACTTTCAAACAAGAGTTCCATTCCAGGAGAATTGTTCCTAAGTCGGATTCACTCCTAAGTGGACAAAGTGAGTCTTACTGTACACCTACGAATGTTCACAACTCCCATGTGTATGAGCCAGGGCTGTGTCTGACTTATCTGCGTGTCTAGAATTTATATAATTGGGCTGGGGAGATGGCTCAGTAGAATAAGCACTTGCTGGGCAAGCACAAGGGCCTGAGTTCGATCCCCGGTTCCACCAAAAAAAAAAAAAAAAAAGATAAAAAAATAGAATTTATATAATGCACAGGTGGTTTGGTGTAGCATAAGAACAATAAAACATCACTGTGAGGGAGGGCACGGGAGGTCAGGCCTCAGGAACAGGGAGAAGCGCCGCTCACCACCCAAGCAGGACAGGAGGGCCCCAAGAGTGGGCTGGGCTTTGGCGGGCTCTGAGCTTCAGGGTGGCGAGGTCACATCCTAGAAAGCCCCCTCCATTGATCTCTAATTATTTACTTCAGAGCATCTTCCTGTTTCATACTTAGTCTTCTCAGGACCCTTGTGAAGGTGCTGTCACTCCCATTTTGCAGATTAAAAAGAGACTTGGATTGAATGACTTACAAATGACAGAATGGAATCAGCACAGAGCAGCGGTCACCTGCCACCCTCCTCATCCCCACCCCAGGTGAGTGGCTGCTCCCCACTTGAGGGGCAGCGCGACACAGCATAAAAAGCAAACCTATACATTTATATGTATCTACTCATCTTAAAATATTTATACATGAAGTCAGGTACCACGCGCTGTGGGTCTCCTACCCCCTGCAGGAGGTGACAGTCTCCTGGCACAGGACTGTCCTCAGGCCAGCAGCAGGCACACAGGTCAGTCATGCAGCACCGCATCTGACTCGGGCAGGCTTCAGAAATGCTGCTCCAGGGAACACCCTTGCTCCTGGACAGCCAAAGCCCAAGCCAGTCACGATGCTGGAGAGACCTGGACGCACAGACTGCGGCTGGGCACATGCTGCTTCCTGTGCACTCTGCCCCATGCCTGAGCCAGGACGGATGAGGCCCTCCTTCTCCACAGCCCCTATGCATGAGCCAGGTGCTGCACTGTGGTAGATTACTGTAGCCCCAAAGCTCCAACCCCAGGTTTGCTTTCTCCATTTTGCCTGCAGTGCCCACTTTAAAGGTAAGAGGGAATGAAAGGCCAGGCCTCTTCTGATTTCCCAGTGGGACCATCGCTCTTGTCACAGGCTTCCTGCAGGGCTGAGCTGGCCATGACAGGTGTCACTGGTAACTCATCACAGGGGGGAGCACCACCCAGGGCCGAGGAGACACACTGAGCACCTGGCTGAGTCCTGGGAAGCACACCTAAGAGAATCATGGCCGGCAGCCACCCCTCTTCCCTACAGCCACAGATGAGAACGAGGAGGAAGGGAGAGAATGACTGGAGAATCAAAATGAGGCTGGGTCTGAAACCTAAATCTGGCTGCTGCTGTAATTAGTTGGAGTCAGAATCTTAGCAGAACTTCTGTGCAAGCAGGCACAGGGGCCAGGGGTTCGATCCCCAGGCCTGCCATGCCAACCCCACCCCCAGGGTGCACTGAGACAGCAATTGAGACTGGGCGTGGTGGCACCTGCCTGTAATCCCAGCTCTTGGTAGGCTGTAAACAGGCAGATCACTACGAGTCTGATCTAGTAGTGAGACTCTGAACACCCATAGACACTTCCCTAAAATTAAAAAAAAAAATTTAAAAAAGAACATCCAAATGAGTCTCCAGCTTGGGTTGGGGTGAACTCCTCGAGTACTGTTGGCCCCCCACATACGCCCACAGGAGGAGCTGCAGCCCCACCCCTGCAGGATGGTTTCAGTTGCTGACTTGGACTTGCACCATTCCCTCCACCTCTCCAGGAAGAGAACACAGCTATTCGCCCCACCTGCCAAGACAGGACAGCCTGCCACCCCTCTGCTCACTCACCCTCCACTCTTACGTCCCCAGCGAGCCACCACACTAGGCTCACCCCCACCACACCCAAATGTAACCTCAGACCCCCAGGGAGCTGAGGGACGAGCCCTGGTCATCACACCTGCGCCAGCTGAGCAACGCAACCACCTGACCCGGAAGTCCATGGCCTACAGAGGGCAGCACGAAAGTGGACCTGCACTGGCCAACCTGGATGGCGTGGGCAGAGTCGGCCTAGAAACAACCCACCCATCCGTGTTCTCCCAGGACTCCAACCATGGCGGCCCAGTCCGTGACCTGACAGCCCCTAGGAACTTGTTTCCATTTTCCTGGAAAAGAAGGCGGCTTCCTGGAGACAACATTCCAAGACAGAAAAACTACCTTTGAAGTAGAAAAGTAAAACAGCTATTAGGAGACTCAGTTCCAGCCGTGGAGATAGCTCAGAGGAACGAGTGCTTGCCTCACAAGTGCAAGGTCCTGAGTTTGATCCCTGGTACCACCGAAAATAAATAAATAAAGGAGACTCAGTCCCCAAGTCTCCTTTCTCCAGTGCCCAGTGCTGTGAGAATCAGCCCTAAGGAGAAAGAGCAGATACACCCTCATGCTTCAGCTTTGTTCATATTACATGGGAGGAAAACTGTAAAGATACATACTTGACAGTCTTTTAAGAACACAACATAGGGCCAGCCAGATAGCTTAGAAGACTAACACGCCTGCTTAGGCAGAGCACAGGGGCCTGGGTTCAACCCCCAGCATCACAAACTGTGCTGATCCCACCTCTGGGACATGCTGAGACAGCTGCTGAGACCAGGTGTGGGGGCGTGCACCTGTAATCCTAGTTCTTGGGAGGCTAAAAGCAGGCAGATCGCTACAAGTACGATCTGTGTAGTGAGCTCCTGTAGACCCTGTGCTAAATACAAACTAGAAAAACAAATGCATCCACAATATCTGATAAATGCCATGATCCGTGCATTGCCTCCCTGGTGCTGAGTTTTCTAAAGTTTGCTCTGGTAAGAGGCACACACAAGACAGTGAACGATCCTAAAAATGTTTTGTCAGTGAAGGCAAAAGGTCTTTAGGCCTGAACATGAATCATGCTGGGGGGCCAGGGAGATAGCTCAGTAGAATAAGTGCAAGAACCTGAGTTCAATCCCTGGTTCTGCAAAAAACCAAAAAAACAACAACTTATTTTGGGGCTGGGGAGATAGCTCAGTAGAATAAGTGCTTGCCTGGCAAGCACAGGGTCCTGAGTTCAATCCCCAGTACCGCAAAAAAAAAAAAAAAAAAAAAGAATCATGCTGGGCTGAGGCCTGTATGTGAAGACACTGTGTTTTCAGGTTAGAGCAGGACTGGGATCAAAATCATTTTGGAGGAGCCGGGGAGATGGCTCAGTGGAATAAGCGCTTCACTGGCAAGCACAAGGGCCTGAGTTCAATCCCTGGTT
>NW_004524646.1:2831455-2861749 GCF_000260255.1 Octodon degus
AAAAAAAAAAAAAAAAAAAAAAACTAAATTGTTTTGGAGGTAGATGGGATCTTTGTTTAAAGACTAACACTTCAAAGCTTTGGGGAAACTGGCAGACTTCTCACACACCCGGCCTGCTTCCTGCTGCTCCTCACTCAGCTCTGAGAAACATGAGGTACTTTCTGCCCTCGCTGCAGGAAGTTACCCCATTGTCCAGCAGATCTAAGACCCAGCACAAACAGCAGCCGCTTTCTACTGTCCCCAGTCTCCCACCTTGGGAGAACATCTGGGGCCACTCCTTGTTCTGGGGACTCCCTCAAAGTCTACCCCCAGAGACATGTCCCCCACTTACTTGCTTCACCCAATGCTAGAAGCTAAAGTTTCTCCATGTCTTCCATTCCTATTCTTGGCTTCTCTAACTAGGCGTAAGAGATGGGAGCGGCAGGGGCAGGGAGAGTTGAGGTGGTTAGCAGCTCCCCAGTGAAAGGCAAAGTGAACATGCAGCCTCCAGCAAAGTGGGCAGCACCAGACCACAAGGGTGGCCAAGTAAGCAGGTCGGTGCAGCCACTGTTAGGTTTCTGCCTAGATGCCCCTATAAAGCCTCAGGAGAGCATAGGCAGGACCTCTGGATGTGACTGGATTATATTATCATTACAGCTGACTTGCTATTAGAAGTGAGGGCCTGGTCAAAAGAGGCAGGTCCCTGGGTATGACCTGGAAGGTTCTATCTCCCTTCCCGGCTCTTCCCTTGACTCTCCCTCCTTCCTGGCTGCTGTGCAGTGAAGAGCTGTCCCTCCGACACGCCCTCATGCCATGCCATCCTGTCTCAGAACCAGCCAGCTACGGACTGAATTCTCCATAAACTGTGAGTCACAGATCTGTCCTGTTACAATTCTGTATAGGGTTAGATTTCTAAATTTCTTTGTAAAAACATGTAAATGCTTACTTCTACTCTTATAAAATTACTTTTCCTTCAAAAAATAAATAAATAAACTGTGAGTCAAAATAAACCCCTCCTTTAACTTCCAGGAGTTGGGTTGTGTGTCTCAGTGACCAGAAAGTGACTAAGACAGATTTTGGTGTGAGGAATGAAGTCTTGGCTGAGTTGCTGCCTGACCACGTGCTTCAGAGCATTTGGAAATGGAGTTTTAAAAGGTTTGGAGAAGCCTGTTGGAGAAGCAACCCTAGAACACTGGATGCTAAGTCTGAAGGGCGACTCTGGCTGGCACTCAGAAGACCACAAGGCTGTTGGAGATGCACATAGAGGACCAGGCTCTGAAGGCTTTCGTTGCAAACAAGGATGCACTGTTTGACTCCAGTGTGTCACCCTCTGGCAGAAAGTCATCTACATTTTGCTAAATCCCAAGGCTTTGCAGAAGCCCAAGATGAAGGGTTAATCTGGTGCAGGAAATTGTGAGGCAGCTTAACATTCAGGCTGTAGCATGGATACCGCTTGCTGCTTTTAGTTAGGTTTATACTGAAAATCAAAAGCAAAATGACCATTTAAATTTCTTTCTTTCTTTCTTTCTTTTTTTCTTTCTTTCTTTCTTTTTTTTTTTTTTTTTTTGTGCCAGAAAGAAATTTCCCACAAAGATGGAGTGCAGGACAGCTTGGCTACTGAAAAGATTAGCATCCAAAAAAAGCCAAATACTTTATCACAGGCCAATAGGAAAGGTGGCTTCAGGGCATGTGAGGACCAGGAAGGCCTCACTCACTGCAGACTCAAAATTTCAAAAGTGACTTCAAGAAGAGAGCTCCAGGGTCCCTTGCTTTAGAAAGCTGCCTAGGACACATGCTGCTTGGGGTCCAGCGCACAGTGCTCAGCTGCCCAGCCACTCAGACGCTTCTGCAGCCACAACTCAAGGGGACTGGCAGCAGACCTTGGCATTATCCACCTGTACTGGGTTTACAGGCCTGCAAAATGAAACGCTGTAGGTCAGAGAGGGTCCACTCAGATTTTAGAAGAGGTTCTAGGGGGCCAGGAAGGATGCCCACATGAGCACAGTGTGCAAAGCCACGAAAACAAAACCAAAAGTGGAGTGCAGACCTGTCGAGGACCATTCTACAGCACTGTTGGGGAAAATCATTCCAGATCCAGTTGTGAGTAGGGCTTCTCTGAGCCCAATGCCTTGAGTGTGAGCCACATGCAGGGTACCTCTGGTCAGCGCTGTGAAGCCCCATGACAACTACATCAGCTGATGACGTCCTGGTTCCCAGCCAACCAGAAATAATAAAAATAGTGCTTCACCCTGGGGAAGGGACAGACTCCTCCTTAACCTCCCATCTGTCTCCACCACCCTCTTCAACATGAAGATGCTCCTCAGCATAAGGTCACCACTGCCCTCTGAGTCGCCCAATAAAACCCTCTGATTATTTTTACTTTAGTTTTCATTTTATGCATTTGGTACAGGGTCTCACTACACAGCTTGTACTCATAGTGATCCTGCTGTTTTCAGCCTCCGCAGTGCTGGGGTTACAGGCATGCACCCTATGCCGACTCGGCTCAGCATGCCCTCGGGGCGGGGCCAGCATGGCATGCACGACCGGGGATCGAATCCTGGTCCCTGCACTTGCTAAAGCAGGTGCTTAGTCCACTGAGCTATCTCACTGCCTCTCCTCCAATTATTGTATACACCCAGCAAACAGTGGCTAGCTCAGAGAAGCGTCTGTGCCTCTGGCCATCCCGAAGCTCTGACCTCCCCCTGTCAGTGCACCACTGAATTTCTGTTTCTTACTTCATCCTTTCACTGCATCCCTCATGCAGGTAGTTGAAGATCTTGGCCAGGTTCTCAATAAAGACCCCAGGAATTTGGAAAGTGAGGAAAGCTGCAAGGGAGTAAGCAAAGTCACCCCAGGAGAGAAGCCAGTAGGGGTACAGCCACTGGCATTGCCTTAGGGGGAGGAGGGACATGCCAGTTCTCCATAGTTCACATACTGTCACAATTCGCTCTGGGCATTGAACGTGGAGCACAGGACTTAAAGCACGGCCTGCTGAACTTCAGTCTTGCTTTAGCCCCATTCCTTCCTACTCTCCTTGCCCTCCCTTTTGGAATGTGGAGGTTTATCCTGGGCCATTGTATGCTGGAAGTGTTTCTTTTTTATATTCACAGGGGCTCATACCTAAGAGCCTGCCTTAAGACTCAAAAGAGATTTTGGAATTGGACTTGGACTTTCCATAGTACTGAAACTGTTTAGCAGCTCTTACGGTTGGACTAAATGCAGGTGGCATAAAGGGATGTGTAGGAGAATTTGAGGCCAAGAGCAGACTCCTGTGGTTTATATCTAGATATGCCCCTAGAGTCTCGTGGATCATAGGTGGGGTCTTTGGTAGATGGTTGGATTATAGTGGCTATGAGCACACACTCCCAGAATCACCAAATTATAAGCTCCAAGCAAGGGAACATCTACGAAGGGTATCGGTAATCAAGCTGCAAGTCTGTACTAGGCACAGTGCTCTGTCCTGCACATCACAAGTTGGTAAGAAAGAATCTTTCCTTTGCAGGAACCACAGACAAGGAGGGGCATCTGGGGGTACCACTCATCCCACTCTATTTCCCACACAATCCTAACCCAGTGAGTTTCGATGGCATTGAAATATGACCAATTCCGAATGGCTGAGTACCAGGTGGCTTCAGAGATGACAGAACACAGAGTTTGGAGAGTATGACTAGTAAGACAAAGGCAGGGTTTGGGTGAAAAAAGTGGGGCAGGAATGAGAAGGGGAGCAGGTACAAAGCGAGGTGTTCTCTAGAGGTCTGAATGTCTTCTCTCTGAGGAAACCATGCCTGGTCTATATCTAGATGTCTAGGGAAGGCACAGCTCTGAGCTGACTCAGAGGTCGTCCTAGCACAGCCTTGTTCTAGCAATAGAATCCTAGCCAGGTTTCTTCAACCTCCCTGTTGCCCTGTTTCCCACTTTCCTCATCCGTAAAATGGAAAAGGTGATGGCATTTACCCCAGGGCGTGGGGTTAAAGGCTGAACAAGACACCAGGGGAGGGCACAGCACTGGCGCAGAGGAATCTCAGGGTAGCTGGCCACTGAGGTGTCTTCCTAGTGACCTCACTTAGTCTCCTTTCTCTGTCAACTCAGTGTTTAGAGAAATAGAGGCAGGAAAGCCCCATTTGGTGCTGCCCACAGGATGGCCTCAGGAGCTGACTGGTGCTGCTCTGGGTACCAGTCGGGAAGGCTGAGTCCCTGCCAGGGAAAGTGCTCCCAGCCAACGGTAGAGAACAGATGTATGGGCTCAATGGCATTTCCAGGCTCTAGCTAGAGCGCTGGTCACATCAGACCCGGGTCACCACAGAGAACTTTGCAGGTCGATTCTGCTGTATACAAACGTGCAAGTCACCCAAGGGAAGGTGCGGACAGGGGACACCACCCAAGGGTGCTGTCACTTGGTTCCAGCCTGGTCTTGCAATGGAGGATGAAGGGGCTGCTCTTTCTTTCTTTCCAAAGTGCCAGAAAACCAAATATTTGAGTGGGATGAACGGCCTCAATTTTGAAATGCTAACAATTAACTCAAGAATGTTGGAAACAGCACTGGTGAAACAAAGCCCACCTCGGGCAGCTGCCGACCAGTGCGGCACAACTTCCGAGTCAGAGGGACGCTGTACGCTGACGTTTGCGCACTCCCCTGTCGGCGGCCTGCCCTTGAAAATTCTCTAGAAGCTTGGTGAAAAAGCTGAGCTAGAGCCAGTGGCTTCTTAAGCTCTTGGGACAACCTCGTGTCCTTGACAATTTCCACAAATGAGGCAGCTAGCCAAGTCTCTGTCATTACATGTCACTTCTAGTCCCCACTCTCCAATACTTCTTTTTTTCTTTCTTTCTTTCTTTCTTTCTTTCTTTCTTTCTTTCTTTTTTTTTTTTTCTTTATGTATTTGGTACAGGGTCTCATTACACAGCTCAGACTCTTAGTGATCCTCCTATTTTCAGCCTCTGCAGTTCTGAAATTACAGGTGTGTGCCACCATGCCTGTTCTCAGGGGCCAGCTCAGCATGCCCATGGGTGGGGCTGGCGCAGCATGTGGTGCTGGGATCAAACCCCAGTCCCTGTGCTTGCCTAAGCAGGCACTTAAGTCTGCTGAGCTATCTCGCCAGCCCCCAATACTTATTTCTAAGCAAGCATTCATATCATGCTATTGTGGGGTTTATTTGAAGCATTTCATATACTACCTCATATAATCCTTATAATCCCCTTAGACCTTGACAAATGGGGAAATTGAGGTACAAGAACTTGCACGAGGTCACGCTGCTAGTAAATGTGATGGGCTGACCCCAAGCACAGGATTCAGTTGGTACTTACAATCGTCACTCTCCTCTGCTTCTCACCAGCCACCACCCTTGCACCAGCCACTTCCTCTATGCAAAATGACCCTGACCACTCCCTTAACACATGTGAACCTGCCTGTATCTGCAAGTCAGCTACTAGGCAGAGCCAGGACCCTCAGGAGCCAAGCAGGAACACAAGAGCCATAGCCACACTCATGGCTGGGGGCCCACTGTTAACTACAGGTCACCCAGGGCCACACCGAGAGTCCAAGTTTCTGGTCTTCTTCACCTACCTCACATGGAAGCCATGCACTGGGCTGGCAGTGCCACCCGCAGACAGTCTGCCTCCGCTCTTCTGTCTAGCCAAAGCCCTGAGCTCTGGTGCTCAGCAGATCCCAGCACCACATTCCATTCTTAACTAACAAACTAACCCTTGGTTACAATCTTCTGGGCTTCAGGTCAACCCAGTGCCTGGAAAAAGCTAGATGATGCACACTGTCATTCTAGAGTGCGCATGTGCGCTCACGCGGCTCCCAGCAGCCAGGGCACGTGGGAGATGGATGTGCAGAGGGAGGAGGGCAGCTGCAGCCAGACCCCACTGCCTCCCACAGCTCAGAAGATGCGAAGCAGATGCTCTGGGGACCCCGGAGACAGCCTCAAGGACCCTGGCCATTAAAGTCCCTGAGCGCCCTGTCAGAAGGAGAGGAATGAGCGATGGCATCTTCCCCAACCCACAGGGACACCGAGAAGATTAATGAGATGAGCACCATGGCCCTCGAGGCTCCCCAGGGAACTGGGTGAATCCATCACGCCTGTCACAAGCTCTGAAGGATGTGCCCCTGCCAGGTCTCTGATTGATGCTGCACAGGACAACTGAGTCACACGGGCTGGGCCACAGCAGCCCCTGCACATCGGCCGCTATTCCAGCTACAAGGCGTAGTCTGGTCAGCAGGGCCAGAAGGCTGATGAGCTGCTCCAGAAGGTCCACCTCCTGCCATGGCCTTAGGAGTCCAGCTCTGAGTGGCCCTCCCCCGGAAGCCCACCCGGCCTCGCCAGCCCATAGTGAGTTCTCTTGCCTTCCAAAAGGTGTTATCTACTCCTGGTTCTCACCAGGAGTCTGTGTGGTTTGAGGCTGAAATTTTAAAATATCATTAAGCACCGAGGTGTGCCAGGTACTATATTCAGTACTTCACAAATACTACTTGACTCTGCCCTCACCACTCTCCCAAGTGGGTATGATTATACCCATTACAGAGGAGGATTTGGCAGCTTGCTAACAATAACCCATGTCGAGTAGCAGCATGTCCTGCCTTTCCACTGTCCTTTGCATGTGACTGCATCTCCTCATCAGATTACGAGCTTCTTCATGGCTGTGTTTACACTTTCTTCTGTCCCCTGAATAGGGACCTGTTAACCATAAGAGGACTATTATTATGTTTCAAGAAACTGGCCTTAGTCAACCCAGGGGTGACATTAATGAATAGAGCCCTGGCTGACCAAGTAGGCAGTTGACCAAATGATGTGAATCCTTGTATATATGCCGTGCAGTCACCTAATTACCAAGAATTCCTGGTTATGATGCAGGTTAATTGTCAAGAAAGTTTACCAAAATGTTTTCCTTCATTCCTTCAGGTATAACAGAAGAATGGAAGCTCTGAGGAAACCACATGTTGGGCTTAAAGTAACCCAGATCATGTGGTAGGGCTGAGCTGGGACTGGTCAAGTTAATCAGCAGCCAAGGGCCCAGGGGTCACGCAGGGGCCGGGAAGGCTGTGCTGGCTCCAGAGAAAATGACCCAAGGGGAAAGCACAGGGACCTCACCTTTGGTAGCATAGGCTTCGGCAATCATGCGCAACCTGTACGGAGAGACGGCCGCCAGGGGCAGGTCATCGAGGCCCACCCGGGCATAGATGTTCAGAGCTTCTTTATAATCTCCTTCCACATAATTCAGCTTGGCCATGATCAGATTGGATTCTTGTAGGAATTCTGACTAGAAGGAAGAGGAGAAAAAGCATTTTCCTATAATATTGTGCGTGATGTTCCCTCAGGACCCAGCCACCCACTGTCACACAACCCTGTAATGCCCCACAAAAGGAGGCAGACACGAATGCTCCCAGAAGGGTATTCACAATGGCCAAATAGTCCAAACAACTAGGTATGGCTATGAAGCACAGCCATACAATGGAATAGCACTCAGTCATAATAAAAGATGAAATACTAATATTTGCTATAATATAGGTAAACCCCCAAAACACTCCCAAATGAAAAAGCAAGTCAGGAAAGGACACAGTTTATCTGACCTCATTTATAAGAGATGCCCAGAACAGTCAAATCTATGGAATCAGGAAGCAGATTAGTGAGTGCCTCGGCCAGGGGCTGAGGAAGTGAGAGGCCACTGCTAAGGGTTCCAAGATTTGTTTTGGGGGTAATGAAAATGTCCTAGACTCGATCTTGGTGATGTTAGTGCAACTTCATGACTACAGTAAAAACTCCTCAAGTGAATGCTTCAGATGGGTGAATTCTACAACAAACTACTTACATCTCAAAAAGCTGTTGTGAACAAACAAAACCAAACCCTGCATCTCCCCTCGACTTGGCCAAGGATGGGAAGCATGCTTCCAGAAAGCCGACAAGGGACACTCTGGAGGGTCCTCCCCGCTCTGCCCCACCAGCAGCACACAGGCTGCAGCCTGAAGAACTGAGGAGGGGTTTCCATGGGTACCATGTCAGGGCTTGCTTCCTAGCAAGGGCAAACTTTTCCCACTGAGCAGCCTCTCGAGCTCGGGCAGCCAGGGTTACGGACCAGGGGGCCCTCTCCGAAGGCTGACTCTGCTGGCTCTGAGGCAGCTCGCCATCCTTCCCATCCCTCGGTCCACCCCACCAGCCTCCTCCTCCACCCTGCCCTTCCTCATGCCTCATGGGCTGAAGACAGAGGAGATGACCCAGCCATCTAGACAACCCTGCCTAGGCCTTCTCCCGGGAGCTACTGAGGCTTTGTGACTCAGCTTGCAGAAGCTCGCTGCGAAGCTGCACTGCTATGCAGCAGGCAGCCTGGACGCATGGGCAGCAAGACGCAGTGGCCCAGGAGGAGCACCCATGCTGGGTGGGGGGCACAGTGGTCAGCTCCCGGGCAGCTCCCGGAGGGGAGCTCGGACAGCAGAGCGCAACTGAAGGATTGAGGAGTGGCCCAAGGGAGAGGACACTATGCAAGAAATCAGAGTGAAACTTGGGGACAGAGGACCAAAGAGAAAGGTAAAAAGGAGCTATGAAAAAAGCACCTCACGGCTTATTCACCAGGAGGGGACAGGCAGGCTGAGGGGCTTTGGAAAGGCTTCTTAGAAGAATCTGCAGCGTCTCCTGCTTCCCCGAGCCCTCCAGCATCTATGAAGCACTGCTGCCATAAGCAAGCTGGAGAGAAGGGGAGAACGGGCATCAGAGCTGAACAGGGATGGAACTTCAGTTTGGGAAGATAAAAGAGTCCTGGAGATGGAGGGTTGGGGTGGCTGCATACGTCACTGAGCTGTGCATTTAAAAGATGGTTCAAATGGTCAGTCTGAAGCTATGTACCTTTTACCACAAGATAAAAGAAAAGTTAAAAAAAAAAAAATAGAAAAGGAAGCGATGTCCAAATGGCAAATCAGCTTGGAGAAAATTACAAGCCTAGAGGAACAGGATGGAGCCCTGGGAGGAACCTGCTGGGCGAGTCCATCTGCAGCCTGGCACAGCCAGGAAACAGCTCGACCAGGACCAAGGCCAGTCGGCTGCCGGGGAGGCTGGAGGGAGAAGGACCTCGTGGGGAGCACGGTTCTCAGCCCTGAGGCCGAAGCCCGATCTCGCTTCTAGTCCAGGGCTTTCTCTGTCACCCTGTACTGCCGGCTCATGCTGCTGTCTCTGGGCTCAGAGCTCTTGACACGGAAGGCCAAGGAATCAGGAAGTTTCGCAGTGGTTGGCGTCCATGGGGCTACACATTGTGCAAAAGCTGTGCAGCTCTGAGCCACTCTTCATACAGCAGAGGAAAATGCAAAACAGCAGCCGGAATAAAATTTAGGCAGCCCTAGTCAAGTGCAGCAAGTGACAAGTATCTGATGCGTTTCAGTCTGAGGTTAAAACCGTCCTGAACTACACAGGTCTACAGTTGAGAAACATGAAATTCAGAGAAGTAAAGTAATTTACCAATATTACATAGCTTACAAAGCCAGGAGTGGGACTCAAACTCTGGAATTTTAACTTGAATGGAATGCTCTCACTACACAGTGAGAATGGCAAGCCAAGAATGGTGAAATAAAGGACAATTTTTCAAGATGAGGTGAGGGGTTAGGAGTGGGAAAGAACAGAGTTAGGTGTCACAGTCGTAACCTCACTCTCTCCAGGACCATTGGGTCTGACTGGCCGCCACTGTGAGCTGTGGCCACGTGGGCTCCCGTCCCTCCCCCACCTCCTGCTGACCCAGACCCACCACCAGTGTCATCAGAAGATTCCTGGTGGGGAACTGCCAACATGCAGGCGACAGCTCCCTAACTTTGCACCAGCATGGCCTGGCCCTTGAGAAGAACGAGCTGCAAGAAGACATGGGTTTTAGGGTCTAAATGTGGCTCAAGGCCTTATAAACTCAGGCTTCCCTTGAGCCAGCCTCCAGGACTGTGTCCTGCACAGACAGACAGACAGAGATACAGGACCGGCCTCCTCCACATGACTCGCAGGCATCAATGCAAGCTCAGGCCAGTGGTGCCCAAGCCCTGAGGCAGAACAGGGCTAAAGAGGAGGCCAGAGGAAAAACATCTTAGAATGAAGCCTCATGGGCACCGTCCCTGCCCCCAGAGCCTGCCCCATTCAAACCCAAAGAAATGAGCCACACACAGGAAAGGTACTGCCCCAGGATCACAAGTTAGGACCAAGTGCAAGTTTCCAATACAGATGCAAAATGCAAAGCCAAAGCAAGTGTGACTTCAGAGGGGAAGGAAATACACACCAACAGACAAGAAGAAAGGCCGGAGAAGTGGCCCAGAAGATTCTGAGGGCCAGCCAAATAGCTCAGTGGATTACAGTGCCTGCAAGCAGGCACAGGGGTCAGGGGTTCAATCCCCGGGGTCTGCCATGTTGGCCCTGCCCCTGGGGCACGTTGAGACAGCCATTGAGACAGGGCATGGTGGCACACGCCTGTAATTCCAGCTCATGGGAGGCTGTAAGCAGGTAGATCACTACGAGTCGGATCTAGTAGTGAGACCCTGAACACCCTGCAGACCCTTCCCTAAAATAAAAAAAATAAAAAAAAAAAAAAAAGGGACTGGGCAGATGGCTAAGTAGAATAATAACTTTCCTGGCAAGTGCAAGGGCCTGAGTTCAATCCCCAGTTCCAGAAAAAAAAAAAAAAAAAAAGAAAGAAAGAAAAGAAAAGAAAAAAAAAAGACTCTGAGATGGAAAGAGAAGAAATGAAAACATCAATTACAAGGAAAAAATTAGGGCTTCAAAAGTTCACCACAGAGGGCCAGCCAGATAGCTCAGCAGATTAAAGCACCTGTTTAGACAGATGCAGGGGCTGGGGGTTCGATCTCGACATGCTATGCCAGCCCCGCCCCACTAAGACAGAGACTGAGACTAGGCGTGGTGACACACCTGTAATCCCAGCACTTGGGAGGCTGAAAACAGGAGAAACACTACGAGTCTGATCTGTGTAGTGAGACCCTAGAGACCCTGTACTAAATACATTAAAAAAAAAAAAAGAGTTCACCAAAGACTATCTGTGCTCCATGAAAAATATACCCTGAGGGAAAGTGGGGGTTCTAGAGAAGGCAAGCAGGATGCAGCCGGGATACAGCAGCCCCTTAGCAAGAGTGACCTCAGCCCCTGTGCAGGCCAGACTTCAGGGTGGGAAGTACTGAGAGCCAGGAAGTGTGAGCTAACCAGGCGGGGAGGAGGGGCAGAAAGCGTAGGTCAGAGGTCCCCTGCAAAACGGGAAGGGGTGGGGGGGACGCACAAGCAAAGCAGCCGAGAGGAAGGAAGCAGAAATGGAGCTGAGTGTAAACCCAGACGGAAACTGGAGCAGACGGCAGAAGGACAGAGCCTGAGATGTCCCATGCTGCAAGCTAAGGGTCCCTGCTGGGGCAGCGGAGGTTCCTGGTTCCCACCCACACTGAGACAGGGCCAGGCCTGCCGCACTAGGATGAAATCTGCACAGCTCTGAGCCACAGCAGCCTGTCACATTCATGAGCCACGGGGTTTAGAGGAAGCTGTGCCTTAGTGACATTCACAACTGACTTCTCTCTTCTCTAGAAGGGGAGAAGTGTCAGGTCAAGCACTGGGCCCTACATGAAGCTTTACCTGGAGCACCACGTGAGACTGTTGCTCCTGCCGGGGAGGGTGTGTCACAGAGGACTGTCACCAGGAAGACCCCACGTGGAAGCTCCACAGGTGGGCGGGCAGCATGGGGCTGCCACATTAGGTGTGCAAACACCTGGCCTGCTTCTAAGAAGAAGGTCATTGTGGGGTGCACTGGTGCTCCCCAACCCAGCCACTTCATCTCTGGGCATCTTTTCCAAGCGCACACCACAGAGAAGATGAGGACACTACCCCCACCGTTCCCACTGCATCTCAGACGCCCACGGTACCTTGAGGTTCCCCCGGTCCAGGGCGGCAGTCAGATGCTTGCGGACCTCGGTCAGCTGGGGCCTGGGGCCTCGGGGACTGGCCCCCTGCCTCAGGGGGTGCTCCTTCAGGTACTGCTCCAGCTTCGACTCCCCCAGAAGAAGTTCTGCCATATCATCTGCAAAACAAAGCGAGAGGCTAACAGGGACGCCCCAAGGACCTCAGGACCTCCTCACCCAAAGGCTCCAGCCCTGCGAGGCTTCGGAGCCTCTTCTGGAGCCTTGTATCCTTAGCCAGGTCTGCGTGGGCACCATCTCAGAGCGAACCAGGCTCACTACACGGATGTCCCAGCAGCACCGACAAGCACTTAGCCATTCCTTTGTCATACACAGACTCACCCCAGGAAGATGGGCACTCAGTGGCACAGAAAGATGCCCAGCTCAACAGGGAGCAAAGAAAACCGTCTTTCGATGGCTTTGCATTGACCTTATAACACAAAACCCAAATTGACGTGGACATTATTTCCCCCGTTTCACAACAGGATTCACATTGTTCATTTATAAATCTAGACTTGGTGAATTATGGACTGAGAGATGACCGTACCTGAAACTAGCAACAACAAAAGGAACTTAAAAGGACATGTCCTGAATTCAGGCCCTTTGAGTCAAAAAAAAAAAAAAAAAAAAAATCCTCTGCTGCACAGTTTGAGTGTTATTGTTTCTGCCCATAAATGTTGGAAACACAAATAGTGCGATTTGTGCAAATGGAGAATCTTGCCTTTTCTCTTGGCTCCCCCCAAAATACAAACCAACTGAAACTTGTGTGCTCCTTAGAACGCACCACTGGGTACTCTGAACTCGCTAACATTGACATCTGCAACAGGAGGCAACAGGGAAAAAAAATCTTTCATCTGTTTTTTCCAGTAGAAAATAGCTTGTGAAATGATGAGGGCACTTTATGTGCTCACTGTGACCAGCGTGTGTCACACAAACACATAAACCAAGACTACAGATATAGTCCAGAAGGAAATTTAGCTATGAACTAACAAAAATCAGAACTTCAAATATGCTGGTCTTGAATACTAGACCAGATTTAGCAGCTTCATATTGTGAGGGTTTTCTACCTGCCCCTCTTTGAGTACAGGGATGGCTGGCTACTCAGCACACTCCCCTTTTCCTTCAAGCTGTGCACGCTGGGAATTGTCTTTCCTGTATTTTTGTTCTCTGGTAATATAATAAGCATGATGGCGTCTTCTCTTAATATAGCATTACAGCCTTGCTGGTAATTTTGTACAGTATAGTTTATGCATTGCCATGCTGCAAAGCCAAACAGCTAAAAAATGTTGAGAAATCATCAAAGTGTATAAAAATTGCAGAATCTTTAAAATCAATAAAATGAAAACTATTTATTTGTTTATATTTATTTTTGGTGGTGCCAGGGATTGAACTCAGGACCTTGTGCTTGCCAGGCAAGCACTTATTCCACTGAGCTATCTCCCCAGCCCAAAAACTTACTATTAAAACAAACAAACAAACAAACAAACAAACAAACAAATGCAATGCATTCCCAAAGGCCTGGTGTTCGGCTCTCCCAGCTCTTCTGTGTTCTGTGGCCCCCTACACAGACAGGAGCTGGTGGAACCTCTGTAAGGTCAGACTCCTAAAGCAGGTTTGTGCCAAACCATCTAGACACGGCCTGGAATGTCTGTACCAATGTTTGCTCCTGAAACAACACGCATCACATAAAGTGCTATAATTTTCCTATTGTCTGTGTTGGCTTATGAGTTTGAAAGTTGTCTGAGTTGGCAAAGTTCATTTGAGGAGTAGGTCACCAGAACCCACATATACAGACTATTCTGAATGAACACAGGACTAGTGTACATTAGCCTGAACCTGATCTATTTTTTCTGTTTATGTTCTGTTCAGAACATAATTGTAATAAAAAATATAAAATCAGAGATGGGGAGATAGATCAGTGCTCTAAGTGCCTGCCTGGCAAGCGCAAGGACCCAAGTTTGATCCCAGGTACCACATGTTGAAACCAGGCGTGGTAGTACACACCTGTAACCCCAGTTCTGGGGAGGTTGAGACAGGAGGATCACTATGAATCTGAGCCACATAGTGAGACCCTATACCAAATAAACAAATAAATAAATAAATAAATAAATAAGATATATTGGTTTTTAAAGGTTGAGAAGGGTATGTTTCAAGCCCAGGATAGCAGCTGCTGCTGGGGTCCAGGAGAAACCTCAGTGGGAGCTAGTGGCCACAATAGATACTAACTTTATCTATAGCAATGGGGGTGAACTTTCGGCATGCATGTTACAGTGTTTTTCTTTTAAGATTAAAGATGTAGGACCAGCCAGATAGCTCAGCAGATTAAAGCACCTGTTTAGGCATACACAGGGACCAGGGTTCATCCCCAGTGTGCCATGCCAGCCCCCTCCCCCCTGGGCGTGGTGAGACAGGCGATTGAGACTGGGTGTGGTGGCACGTGCCTATAATCCCAGCTCTTGGGAGGCTAAAAACTGGAGGATCACTACAAGTCCAATCTGTGTAGTGAGATCCTGTAGACCCTGTACTAAATACATTTTTTAAAGGATTAAAGATGTTACTGTATGAGTTGCTTTTTCTAAACCAAAACCTCAGTATTTGAGTGTAACTGCAATGCTGGCATTTTGCAACAAATAAGTGGGTTTGGGGTTGCAGTGGGGGCACTCACCACTAAGAGGTCGCCATCACTGATCTACAGTAACATTCTGGCCCTAGAAAACAGCACCGATTTGCCTACAATGTATGCAGTTTACAGTTAACTCAAACAGTAATCATGAGGACCTACTGAGATTCTGGGTGGACAGCCCCCCAAGGCACTGAGGTTCTGGGTGGACAGCCCCCCAAGGCACTGAGGTTCTGGGTGGACAGCCCCCCAAGGCACTGAGGTTCTGGGTGGACAGCCCCCCAGAGCCTTCTCCCAGGCTTCCTGTGAGTCAAGCAGAACTGCGGTGTAGAGGCTGCAGCAATGCACAAGGAAGCTAAAATAACCTCAAAGACCTAGATTCCTGAGAAGAGCAAACTACACTGTAGCAAGGCTGTGGGAACCTGCTGTGCTCAGGAATTCTTCAGATGGTGGAGCTGACTGGGGTCTTCCCTGAGTGCCGGAAACGTGAAAGGAAAATGTACCCTGGGCAAGGGGAGGAGGTTGTCTCTGGGAAGATAAGCTATTGTTTTAAGGGCTTCAGCCATATTAGATGAGC
Source organism: Octodon degus (assembly GCF_000260255.1). Taxonomy (NCBI): domain Eukaryota; kingdom Metazoa; phylum Chordata; class Mammalia; order Rodentia; family Octodontidae; genus Octodon; species Octodon degus. Next base: position 2,846,537 of record NW_004524646.1, read on the forward strand.
ACCCTAATAATTTAGTAACTCATCCTAGGGCCAGAACATATCACTTTGTAGTCCAAAGTGGTCTCGAATTCATAATGATCCTCCTGCCCCAGCTAATGGAGGTTAAGAGTAAAAAATTTTATTTCAAGAAAAACAGCTCCTGGGGCCCCGGGAGATAGCTCAGTGGCTTAAGCACCTGTTTAGCAGGTGCAAGGTCCCAAGTTTGATCACTGGTACCACAAAAAAAAAAAAAAGGAATTCTTCAGATGGCCAAAAAGAAAAGGCAAATTTCCTATAAGATGGAACAAAAACCAAGTGACCTGAAGCAGCACCCAGCAGCAGTGGAGGAAGAAGCAGTGCCCACTGAGGGTGCCAGGTGCAGGGCGTAGCCCACATGGTTCAACCAGACTGGCAGGAAGCACCCAACAGTATTCCCAAAGACACGGCGGGCCCTCCCTGAGAAGGGAGCTCTTGCCTCGCATTACGTTCCCTAAGCCAGGGTACATTTTATTCTGAGTACTTCTCACTTCAAACCTGCCAGATTTCAGGTGGTCTGCAAGCACCCATGAGTACGGCTACCTCACGAGACAAGAGTATAAGCATGCCTAAATAGGTACCTCTATATCCGCCTGGCCCAGAAGGAGGTCTAAAATAAGTATCATCCAGGGTTAAACAAGAAGAATTTCTGAATAAAAGAACTGGGGATTTCTAAAAATTTTTTTTCTCTGTAGTTTTAATTATTTATATGGAGCAGAGCCACACTTTCTATTACATTTAGAAAAGATGACTCCGACTTAAAAGTTGCGCATTCGTATATCAGAATATTAATCACACTCATTTCTAAGTAGTATGATTGTCAACCTATACTGAGCTTTTTTTCCCTGTAAATTTATTTATTTATTTATTTATTTATTTGGTACAGGGTCGCACTACACAGCTTGGACTCATAGTGATCCTCCTGTTTCAGCCTCCCCAGTGCTAGGATTACAGGCCTGTGCCACCACACCTGGTTTCAGGGCCGGCACAGCATGAGGTACCAGGGATCGATCCCAGGTCCTTGCACTTGCCAGATAGGTGCTTAGATCATTGAGCTGTCTCCACAGCCCTCCCTGTAAATCTTAAATTTCCAAAACATAAGATAGAATGTGAGATTCCAAGTTCTGTTGTGAAGCTCAGTCTATCCTTCTGTGTCTTTGGCGCAATAACTACTCCTTGGTGTCTTGGAGCACCCCTAAGAAAGGACCCCTCTCTGCCTGAGCTGAGGGTTCCTCCCTGTTGCTCCCCATGACCCCACCTGACCCTTGCCTCCCCAGTACAAGACCACTGGCCCCCTGAACCACATCTAAAGTCAGCTACAGAATCGTCTTGTCTGGAAGAGAAAAGAACAGCAGCAGGTCAGGACCCTGGTGTGTGTTCAAGTCCTGGAACTGTAGACACATCACTTACCCCCTGGATCCATAGTTTTCCACTGAAAAAAATGAGAGCCCCAGCATTGTGCAGACTTGGAAGAGAGATGATGAGTTCCCGGAGGAAATGCTGCGGCACAAGTGAGCACAGCGGCGCCTGGACTGGCGCACGTGGGGGGAAGGGCACCCCACGCTGAGGGGCAGCACAAGCTAAGCCACAGTGCAAGGTCCTGGAGGGGGGCAATCTCAGGAAGGGCTGGAGAACCAAGCTGGGGCCACAGCAAGGAGACACAGATGGTCTCCCCCAAGCCTCACTCCCACAGGATGAGGTCCACAGGATGATGTCCATGGTGCCTGGCATGGAAAGCAGGTCCCGGCCAAGTCCCACAGGTCCTGGCCAGCTCACTCCCCTGAGCCTTCAGGAGCTCTGGGCAGCCTGGAGCACCACTCACTGTGCCTCAGAAAGCACCTCCCAGGGCGCTGCAGCCCTCTCTGCTCTCAGGCCCCGGCCCCAGCCACCCAGCTGCGCCCAACCTGCCTACTCCTTCTAGACTACAAGGCACAGGCCTGAAGGAAGGAGCTGTGCGCTACTCTTCCAGAATCCCAGGCCAAGCACCATGTCTGGCACAGAGCCACTGGCCAGTAAACAGGGAGCTAATCCAACGCTAGGCGAAGGCATTTGGACCACATCTTCCACCATTAGACCTGTTTCCTGTAGCACTCTGCCACTGTCTTCCCGGAGTATTTATTGCCCTTCCTCTTGTCCTATTAAAATCCCTACATGGCTTCCCAGCTAAAGATCAACCTTCCCCAGCCTTCCAGGACACACAAAGCAGTGCAACCCCTGGGCCACAGCCTTGAGGGCAGTGGGCACACCCTCTGGTTCCTCCATACCCAGGCTAGAATGAGGGCACTCACTGACCTTGGCACAAGTATCTTAGACCACGAAATGGAAGCTACTGATGATGAAGAACAGTATAAAAAAGGAGCCTTGGTCCCTAACACCTAGGAGCTGCCACCCAGCCCTGGACTATTTATGATCAATTATCCACTTGGGAACATTGACTTCTATCTTGTTCTTGAGAAGTCAGCACTATTCTGACCTTTGTGATAAGTGGCCCAACTGCTGTCCTCACCAGACCACCCAAAGAAGAAGAAGGCTTCCTGATGAGAGTCTCTGTCTGGGCTGACAGCGTCTTAACAAAACCCCGCCCAAGTTCACTGCCTTCCCAGCAGAGGCTACAGAACACAGTGGAGACCCTTCAGCAGTTCTGTGAATGGCTGTTACATCTCAGGTGTGCGCAGAGCGCTGCACAGTTGCAAAGAAACATAAAAACCACTACCAGAGAGTTAGGCAAGATTTCTGTGCCTGTGTTCTCTGATCTGACACTGGAGGAAGGCACCAGATGCTCGATGCCTAGATGAAAAGAGAGCCCAACTCTGGCTGGGACAACCAGGGGACAGAGAGGGCTGGGCATGTTTCAAGTGGGAGACAGAGGTTTTACTGAGAACGAGAAGGGCATCCCACAGAGGTCCCTGTCTCTCAGGACCACTGAACATGACACCAGCGCTAGAGCAGGTGCGTCCAACACTGGATGAACTGGAGCGGAGACAAGGCTTTCAGCAGGCCTGTGCTGGGTGCACAACTGCAAGGTAGAAAACGTAGGGAAAGGCATTCCACACAGAAGGAACAGACTATGAAAGGCACGACACAGACTAGCTGTTCAGAGGACTCCAAGCACTCGGTGGGAGCGAAACCCTAGAGTGCCAGGCTAAGGACACGGGGACGTCGGGGCTCCCTACCAGAGGGTAAGGATCTGCTCCTGGGTTCCAAAGGGCTGCACGCTCTACGCTAACAGTTTATGATCTGTCTCAAAATATAGCATGTGGGCTACAAAATAATTTTTGAACTTTTAAAAAAATGTATTTGGTACAGGGTCTCTCTACACAGCTCAGACTCATAGTAATCCTCCTGCTTTCAGCCTCCCCAGTGCTGGGATTATAGGTGTATACCATCACACCCGGTCTCAGTGGCCAGCTCAGCGTGCCCAGGGGGTGACATGTGGTGCCAGGCATCGAATCCTGTTCCCTGTGCTTCCCTAATCAGGTGCTTAGTCTGCTGAGCTATCTTGCTGGTCCAATTTTGGAAATTTTTAAGTTTTTCAGACTCTAATTTAATCTTTTGAGCAAATTACATCACCTTTGTTCTGCTTCACGAGAGGCGAATTCCCTTCCTCTCACACTTGGGAGCAGGCAGGCAGCTATTAAAACATCATGAGCTCATGCCAGAGACACCAACCACAGGCTACCGGGCAGTCCCAGCGCTGAGGGTGCTGGCGGCCGGCCTCCACTCCTTGAGCTCCACCTGCTCTTGTCTGCAGCTCTGCGGTGCCCAGTGCACAATCCACTAGCAACAGGAAGAAACAGGCACCACTGAACCAGCTTGTACTGCCCAGACGTGGGTCCAGTTACATGCTAGGAGGCAGGAAAGAGAAGAGGCTCCCTGGGACACACCAGAAAATCAATTCCAGATGGATTAAAGAATTGAGTACAAGGGGCCGGGGAGGTGGCTCAGTGGAATAAGCACTTCCTTGGCAAGCACAAGGGTCTGAGTTCAATCCCCGGTTCCACAAAAAAAAAAAAAAAAAAGAATTGAGTACAAAATAACAGATTTGAGTGTTAAAATAGACTGTCACCTCCTGCCAAGATGGAGTCCTAAGGCCAAATTTATCCTCCTATTTGAAACAACCACAGAAACAAGACAGACATTGTGAAGAATCCATTTTGATGACCCTGGACATCAGGCAACATAGAATGGAGATGTCCGAGAGGGACCAGCAAGGTGAGGCCATGGATGCCTGGAGAGCGTCCACGTGTGACACAAGGACAGGGACCTTCCACGGTGTTATGGTTTGTGTGCGGTCATCCCCCCAAAGTGGGTCTAGAGTTTGTGATTGATTCATGATCCAAGGCTGGGATTGTGGGTCTGAATACTGCTGGGATTATGGGTGTGGGTGCTGTACCCACACTGAGGCAGACAGCCTGAAGGCAATAGAAGGAGAGAGGCTCGCCTCTGCCGCTGCCACCGCTGCTCATCCCTTTAACCTCTGCTCTTTGCCATTTTCTGCCACCATGAATACCCCCTCTGCCATGTGCCACTCTACTCTGGAGCCAGCTGAGTAGGGACTGAAACCTCCATAAACTGAGCTAAATAAAGCTTTCCTTTCTTAATTTTGGGTGTCAGGTATTTTGTCCCAGCAACGAGAGAAGAGTAACCAAGACACACGGGAATCCTGCACACAAAGCCTTCCAATGAAGGATGCTCCCGCTCACCCCCACACACAGGAGGCACAGCTGGGCTTTCCCCAGCTGCATAAGGAGCAGCCACCCCGGAAGTGGGCCAGGCAGGCAGAAAGTTTGCAGAACGCGCAGCCCCCAATGTACAATATGGAGTAGGGCTCTGGCTTCAGGCAGCCTGAAGCTTGAATTCCAGCTCACTCACTTACCAGCTGTGTGCCACTGGGCAAGACAGTGACCTCTCTGAGCCTTAGTTTCCTCACCTGGCTGGTGTGAGGATAGATAATATATGTAATAAATGTAGTATGAAGCAGGTGCTAAATAAACATTAGCTACTACTACTAACATTTTCTTTCATTTAGGGTCTATTATTTCCCAGAAAAGTTATGTTAGATATTACAGAGCCTGAGAGCTCTAAGAGACACAATCGCAGCATCACAGAGGCCTACAAAGTAGTCAGAAGGTACGAATGCTGGGAAATGGTCCCTAACAGCCTATCCAGACTGAACTTGACAGACCTGAAAACAGCACGAGGGCGCTGGGACTACTATGCCCTCTATGTTGCAGAGGACAGGCACAAGAGGGGCAGTAGTCTACCAGAGGACACAGCTGGTCACCCTGAAGTGGGCCTGCACCCAGGCAGCCTCCCAGCACCATATGTCCAGTAACAGGCACAAGCCACCGGAACATCAGCAGCAAGTGGCCAGGCTTCCCTCCTACCAGACTGTGAGAACCTGGCCAAGCCACCTAACCCCTCTGGGGCAGGGCTTGGACAGGTTATCTTTGTGGGTTTTTGTTTGTTTTATATTTTAGGGAAAGGTCTACAGGATGGTCAGGGTCTCACTACAAAATCGGACTCATAGTGATTCTGCTGTTTACAGCTTCCCAAGAGCTGGGATTACAGGTGGGCACCACCACGCCTAGTCTCAATTGCCATCTCAGTGTGCCCCAGGGGTGGGGCTGGCATGGCAGGCCGGGAGATCAAACCCCCAGTCCCTGTTTTCAGGTCTGTCAAGTTCAGTCCCTGCGTCTGCTTGCAGGCGCTTTAATCCACTGAACTATTTGGCCGGCCCTGGACAGGTATCTTTGGAGTCTCTGTCCTGCTCTACCTGCCAGGATTTTCAGGGTACCAGAGTAAGGAGAGATCTGATGCCTGGGGCTGGTTTTATATTTCAGCATTTAAGCAGAGCTGTAGGAGCCAGCTCCCCAGTGACACAAAGAGAGACACAGAACCCAAAGTGAACAGAGACAATGAGTGAGAAGTCATAAGAAGAGAAGAACAGAGCTTCAGCCCCAGGGGCCCACGCGCTGGTCCTGCTCTAAAATCATTCCCATGAGCCAGGGAAAGTGGGCTGTGGCCTTGGCCCTCCTTGGTCCCCTCTGCAGGGTAAGCAGCTCACATGCAGACTTTTGATCAGGTGTGGGGGAAAAGAAAACAAGTTTCTTCTCTGTTCCAGAGAGTGCTTGAGGCCAACACAAAAATCTGAACGGCGGGGTTCCGATGTCAGCAGAGGCATTTAGGTCTATTCAAACCACTCCCGCTGCGGCTGGGATCCAAGAGGAAAAAATAAACCCCTCCTGAAGCAGGAGCTGGCTGCGCAGTGCTCTTCGGCCTCTGGTCGCAGGCATCCAGCCAGCTGCTCCATTTCTGGGGTCTCACGTGGACTCCATCCCCTCGCTCGCTTGGCTGCCTGTAGCTAACTCAGCAACTGCAGGACCAGTGATCGGTGATCGCCCGGTCTTGGCCCAGCGCCAAGCGTGCTGCCAGGACAACACACGGGATGATCGCAGTGTCCTCTTCCCCTTTTTGTTGTTGAGACCAGTTCTAAGTTGCGCAGACTAACCTCAAAGTCTCGATATTTCTGCCTCAGCTTCCTTAGGTCTGGGATCACAGGTACACACTAGCATGCCTGGCTCAGTATGGCAGCCTCTATACAACACCTTACATAACTGTATCTGACCCAGAAGCTCTAGTTCCAGGAACTTATCCCATAGACACGTGCACCCTGTGTGCGTGCGTGCGTGCGTGCGTGCGTGCGTGCATGCGTGCGTGCGCGTCTGCAGGGCACTGAGGATTAAACCTGGGACCTTCATATTAAACCACATCCATATTTCTTTTATTCTCCTCCCCTCCCCTCCCCTCCTCTCCTCTTCCCTCCCTACCTCTCCTCTCCTCTCCTCTCCTCTCCTCTCCTCTCCCTTCTCTCCCTCTCTCCTTTTTTTTTTTTTTTTTTTTTTGGCAACAAGGTCTCACTAAGCTACCCAGACTGGGCTCCAAGTCTTCCTGCCTCGGCCTGAGAGAGCTAGGATCACAGATGTGCACCACCACACATGGCTGACATATATGCTTTTAAATACAAATTCAAGGGGCAGGTGAGATGGCCCAGTGGTCTAAAGCACCTACTTAGAACAATTAGCAAAGCACAGGGACTGCGGTTCAATCCCCCAGCACCACATGCCAGCCAGCCCCGCCCCCTGGTGGGCTGAGCTGGCCACACACACACACACACACACACACACAAAATAAATAAATAAATGAAAAAAAGGGGTAAATACAAATTCATAGACACTCAGACTGTAAATATCCCTAAGGGCAAAAGATGGAGAACAATCTGCTGGGTTCTTGACAGGGGACCATGAATTCAGATATGTCCCACACAATGGGACAGAGGTGTATCCACTAAAGGGAATAGATTTAACCCAATCTCTGTTATCCTGATTGCATCAACGGTCTATCACTTTGTGTTTCCTGAGTCCACGTGTTTTGGGGCCCCTTGCACTGACCCTGGGTTTGGCTGGAGGACTGATCTGCCTGAAAGGCAGCACCAACTCTGATGCACACAGACGCTTAGAACAGGGCTTGCTCACTTCCCCTTCCTTCTTGCTCTGTGTCCACCACGAGGATGTGTGTGGGCCATGATGGACCCAGCACAGGCCAGCCCAGTGGGGGAGGAGGGGTCACATGGAACGGAGCAGCGCTGTCTCAGCCAAGCCTAGTTCACATGAGAGAACCCAGCCAGGAGCAGCAGTCACAGGGCTGAACCCCTGCAGACCACGGTGCATGAGCACGCCACACGTGAGTGAGTGTGCAACCGTGAAAAACCGATGAGACGTGGGTGTGCTAAGGCACAAAGCTTTAGGCTGCTTTGTCACACAACACAAGCCAACAATCTCAAAGACAGAAGAAGGGTGCAAAAAGCAAGATATAGACAGGATGTGTAGCACGTCTGGAGCGAGGGCAGAGATCCCCACTAGTATCACACTTTCTTACGGATGTACAGATTACTGAACACACCTGAAAAACTCTCCATAAAAATCCCGAAAGTAGCTGTTTGCGTAGAAGGGGGCAAGAGGACCTAAAATAGAGGAAGAAGGTTGTTTCTCATACTATACAAGGTTCCTGACTTTTCAAGATATGATTTTTCAACTTTTTGGTGGTACAAAAGTGGGATGGGCTCAATATCCTTCAGGCTTTGAACTTACTTTTCTCCAGGGCTACTGATGCCCTTGAGGTGTTGGGCTGCAGCAGGGAGCTGCAGACCCCTGCCTCAGCCTCCTGAGTAGCTGGGATCCCCAGGTCCTCAGGAAAGTTTTGGGTTTTTTTGTTTGATTTTTTTGCCAAACCAAAGATTGAACTCAGGCCTTTGTGCTTGCCAGAGAAGTGCTTATTCCACTGAGCCATCTTCCTTGCCCCCTGAGGAAAGTTTTTTAAAGCCCCCTCTTGTCTGCTATTCTTGGAATGGACTCAGGTAGAGGGGCTGAGGCAAGCGCAGAAAGGGTCAGAGGTCCACTCCAGTAGTCAGATGAGAAGTGACAGCATCTTGGGCAGGGTGAGGCTGAGAAACAGTACCAGAAGGAAGCGAGAGACCGATTGAGGATAGAGTTTGGTGGTAAAATAAACAAGGCTCACTAATAGAGCCTGGAGGCGCAGCAGACAGTCTAATAGCCCTCAAAGCGGACCACAGCACTCCAGTCTCTGGAACCACTGAAGACACATTTCTTATGGCAGTGGGACTTTGCAGCTATGATTACGTTGAGGACCTTGAGACAGGAGAATGGTCCAGACCATCTGGGCATCAGGGAGGAGAGGAGACAACAGTAGCAGGCTGATGAGGGAGGCTACGATGCTGGCTTGGAATACGGTGGAAGGTGCCTGAGCCATGCGACGGGGACAGCCTCCAGAACCTGGAAAGTCGGGATGCAGATTCGTCCTGAGGCGTCCAGAAGGAACACAGCCCTGATGACACTTGATCTGGGGCCAAGGAGCTCCCTTTCCAGCTTCTGACCTTCAAAGTGCTAAGAGAACACATCTGCATTGCTTTAGGCCAGCACATGAGTGGTAATTCATTACAGCACCACAGAAACTAATAAGTGACAGATGAGGAGTGAAGAAGGACAAGCAATAGCTCCTCAACGAGAGACTGCAGTGTGGGGACAGAGGGACCAGGTCACCGCCTACTGAAGCCAGGAGGAAGGAAGCCAAGTCCAATGTGCCGTGACACTCAGTGTCCAAGTGGGGAACCCGAGTCTGGGTCAGAGCTGGAGGGGGCTGCACGGAAGGCCCAGCAACAGACACAGGACGTGGCTGTGACAGAAGCCAAGGTTAGGCAGTGCTTCTGCCCACAGGGAGTGGTCAGGCAGGCTAGCAGCAGCTGGAACACCAGGATAACAGACAGGTGTGATTACTAGATTGGGTGACACGAGGCCCCACAGGGGGGTGACCTGACAGGGTGGGCTCCGTGGGGTGTGGAGAGCAGCCCCTGGAGCACACCCAGGAGGCACCCTGGGTGGGAATGGGGAGTCGGGCACATGAGGGCTGCAGTGGGGCTGAGGAGCCTGGGCAGGGCAGCAGCAGCCTGGGAGTGTGGCGCAGGCCATGAGGGGCAGGAGAGGAGGCCACAGCCACTGCTGTGGCTGAGGAGAGAAGGCGACGGCCCCACTGGGCAAGGAGGGCAAAGCATGGGTTCAGCTGTGGGGGATCAGGGAGTTAGCTGCTGCTATTTTGTTTTTGTTTTAGTGTGTGTTTGTGTGTCTGCGGTCCAGGCTGACGGCGCTCATCCCGGGGCCCGGCGCTCGCCCATAGTGCATCTTCATTCCCAGTGCCTTCTCTCCTCTCCCCCTGCTTCCACTTCTGGATCCCTCCATTGTGCAGGAAGATCTATCTCCCTGTTTCCACTGTGCTTTTTTAAAATTATTCATAATTTGAATGTCTCATATAAGAGAAAGTATGTTATATTTAAGCTTGTGTATATATGATTTATTTCACTTTACGTTATAATCTTCAGGTACATCCACTTTCCTCTGAATGGCTCACTTATCCTTTATGGCAAAGTAGTATGGCACTGTGCATAAATACCACACCGTCTTCATCCAGTCATCGTCGATGGACACGCAGGCTGCTTCCTAGGTTTACCTACGATGCACTGTGCTGCTACGGCACATCATGAGTATGCGTGGATCCCTGGGGACTGAAGTCTTTAATTCTTTCAGAAAGGCACCTAGAAGGGGAATAGCTGGGTCAAATGGAATTCCTAGTTTTAGTTTTTTTGAGAAATTACCACACTGATCTCCATAGTGGTTGTATTAACTTTATCCTGATGCTTTTATTTCTTCAGTGAAAACCCAGCAGGACCTGAGTTAGGTGGACGTGATGGGGTGGCCTCGGAGACAGAGGACAGTACATCTGGAGAGTGGGGACTGGAACCCACCACAGGGCAGCGGCTCTCTGAGGTCTGGCTCATCGGCAGTGTGTGGTTGGCAGGCCACGCAGCCTTCTCCGCACACACAGGAGGGTATGGATGGTGACGGGTGAGCCTGTGTGGGACCGTGAGGACATACGTGTACTAAAAGCACAGATTTGCTGTCCCCTGTGTGCTCTGCAGTGTAAGTCATATCATGCAGCCCCTCTCCAAAGTGAAGGCCGAAGTCCTTGGCACCTACCTCTTAGCTAGTGCCCCATCTTGTCACACTCACACTGCCACCAGTGCTTGGCAGAGACGGGACTCAGGAAGCATTTCTTGAAGGAATCAAGCACACATCTCTTCTTCAGACAAGTTCTTGGTCTCAGGAGACTCAGCTCCCCTGGCTGTGTGACATGCCTGGCCACCACTGCTGACCCAGGCCTTCCCGCTCCCAGCCCAGGCTCCCTCTGGTCAGCCCCTCCTCCAACCATCACTGTTTAAACTGTGACCCAGTTCAAGGACCTAGGTATTTGAAGCTCTTGACTGAAAAGCAAAGATGGCGAAAAATCAAGGATTACATGGCATAAAAGTTGGCAGAAACGAAATTCTGGGAAAATCTTGGTAGTCAGAGACCAGGCTTTGTGCCAAAGCCTCTCCCTACACTGACACACAGCACAGATGGTGGAAGGACAGCACGGGGACTGTGGGGACAGAAGACAGCATCTCTACTGCACAGCAGAACAGATATGCAGACTGGACACACTCTCATGCTCACTCCCACAGGCTTACACACCACACATCCTCAAGCACTTACACGAACACACACATACACTTTCTCGGACAGTCGTGCATGTTCCCTACAGAAACCCAAGCTAAGAAAAGACAAGGTGATCTGGAAGTCACCAGCCTAAATCTGCTCTGGCCTGTCCCTAGTCCTTCTGTCCCTTCAGAGGGCAGGAAGTGACTCTGGGCAGGGATCTTATCAGTGCGGCCCAGAGGCTTCTCCGGAAGGGTATCCAGCGACCAAGGTCCAAACACCCACCAGATCTGACAACAAGAGTCCCAGTCATGCCAGGGCCTGTGGGGGTACAGAGACCACAGTCCTGGCATGGAGTGAAAAGGGTCACACTCAGAAGAGAGTCAGGAGAAAGTGAGATCCGGGCTGGGCCTGAGGACTCCTCCAAGTAAGGCTTCTCCAGGTGCCACCGTGGGCAGGAAGATCGGACCCAGCTGGGAGGACAGAGAGCAGAGGCCAAGAACAGGTTTGGGGCTGCTGGCTAAGCGTCCTGGAGACTCACTCCCTCAAGATTTCCAGGAGCTCAAGACTCAGAGCAAGCTAGGCCTGGCTGCACACACCTGTAATTCTAATGTTCTGGAAGGCTCAAGGCAGAAAGACCCCAACTTTTGAGTTCAGGCCACGTACTCTATTAGCTTAGCAAGTCTTTATCTCAAAATTAGAAAAAAAAAAAGTTGTAAGGGTTGAGGATATAGCGCAGTGTGGGGGACCTGGGTTCGATCCCTAGAGCTGGGGAGAAAAAAGGGTCAGTGCAGAATAAACTCCCTTGGTCTGGTGGGCGCTGGAGAGCAAGCAGCATTGGCCACAGGGCCTGGCCTGGCACCCCAGCAGGCGGCCTGTCACTGGCCACTCCCAGGGCAAAGCTAGCTTTTGAGGAAACACTGTTTCTTATTATGCTTCCAAGCTGCAAGAACAGCTCCTCTCGGGGAGCAGTCTGAGCATGCAGAGGGACAAGGGGGGCAGTGAGGGGACCCTGACGACCCCTCCTTGGAAAGCTGCTCCGTACACATCACCCTGCAGCTCCTCAGAGCTGCAGGAAGAGAGGGCCATGAGTTCAGGCACTCCTAACCGCAGTCCCTCAGGCAGTACTCTGGTCAGGACTTACCCAGACCCCAGGCAACCTCACAACAACATGAGCAGTCATAGTCTCTCTGCCGCGTGCCTGCTAAGTTTCTTCATATGGGGCTTAAGTGGGAAGGCAGGGCTCAGAGGTCACCCTGGCTCCTCAGGACAGTGGCCAGCACATAGCAGGTGTTTAGTAAATGCTTGATAAGAAAATCCAAGTATATTCTCCAGGGCAGCTCACCTAGGAGCCAACTGTGGGCACCGTTACTGACTGGTGCTTGGCAGTGACCAGAACGAGCAAGGAGGCCGCGGCCTGCAGGGCTGCATCCAGTGGGACCTTCATCTCAGCACCTCCATCCACAGGGCACCTGACTCACCAGGAGTGGGGCACACGCAGCCTGTCACACACTTCGCCCCACTTGTCTTCAGCTCCGAGCTCCATCACAATCCAGCATCAAGGATTCCCTGGCTACACTTCTCCTGACACTCCCCAACTCTGCTATGATTGTCACCCCCTTGCTGACCCTGTAGAGCTGGCCTCCAGGGCTTTCTACCTTCCTTCCACACACCATACTCCAGACTTGGGGCTGCCCCCAGACGCTGCCAGCACGGGAGCCGCATTACCTCATTCACGCCTCAGAACACCCAAGGCCAGACAGGCAGTGGGCCTGGCAGGGCAGTGCCCACTGCTTCCTCACCTACCACTGTTCCTTCCCTTAGGTAAAATGCTCCCTGGTAGGGGGTCTGGTGGCCCTACTTGCTCAGGCCTGAGAGGGTCCCTGGGATTTGGGTTTTCAGTGTTCAAGCCAGGAAAGTCTCAGGGCAATGCCACCACCCTAGACGAGATCCTCCTCTTGGTGCTCCACCAGGCCTTACCTCCTGCCACCTAAGCCCACCCTGGCATCAGCCCTCCAGGAACCCAGCTATACCCTTTGTCTCTTTTAAGTGACACTGTCACTGTTCTCAGCTGCAGGGTCATAACTAAGTCTAAAGTCCAGTCCTGGAACTCCCTGGGCCACACCAGTCTGGTCTGGGGCTCCCTGTGACTTAATCCTGCTTCTTGACCCTAAACCCATTAAAACCTCCTGCTCAGCAGCATAGCAACTGCCTGGCAAGTGCAAGGTCCTGAGTTCAATTCCTGGTACACAAAAAAAAAAAAGAAGAAGAAGAAGAAAGCAACAGGCTCCAAACTATCAGAACACGTAGGAGGGCTCTGCAGTTGGGATTCTAACAAGCTGTCCAGTGATGCTCTGATTGGACCAGCTCAGAAAAACCTCAGTGCAGCGGGAGAATAACGGAACGAGTCAGAGCTGGTTGGGATTCAGTTCGGTTCACTTCTTCCTCCCTCAGTCTATACATCCCACATCCCCTGAACAAGATTTATGACCCCGACCTCATTCGGTGGTTGTGATGGTCATCTGAGATGTCTGGAAAAGTTCATGCCTAGAACCTGGCACGCAGGACAAGCTCAGGAAGGCTGCTACCCATTCTTCCCCGGCGGCCATTACAACACCCATGAAGTTGGGTAAAGTACAGTTTCGGAGGATTAAGTGATATGTATAAGGTCACGTGGAGGTCACTTGAAGATGATTCCTGGTATCTGACAGAACCCAAAGGTCTACTCTGCACAGTTCTGGCATTTCCACCACAATCCATGCGACGAGCAGGGACGGACGATGCCCAAGCGTGCCCAGGGCTGCTGCTGCTCCACTGGCTTTCCTACAGCTTGCAACTGTGCTGCATGTTTCATTCAGCTCCCATCTCGCCTGTGAGTCGCACATCCTTGTTGCAGAGGCCAAAGGGGACAGTTCTGAGAGGTCTCAGCAAACCCGCCCCCTCCTGCTCTCCTCAACTGGGAAGCATTGGCTTTCCCATGTGTCAGAGTCCCACAGTATTCCACCATTAAGCATGAGGTCACTTGGAGGGGCAGGAACCCACCCACGTGAGGCCAACGGGACCCAGGAGCAAAAGCCAGCAACCAGTGTCCAGTGCCAAGCTGGCCAAGCAGCTGGGGTCCCAGGGATGCTCTGGGGGGGCAGTCAAAATGGCTCCAGTGCAAGTAATAATCAAACACGCTACTCCACACTGCCTCAGTGAAGGAAGACATGATCTCTGCAAAGGCCAGGGCATGGTCTCTCTACACATGACACCTCCAGCAGCTCAGCAAGGGGACAGCCACCTCCTCCCTTTCAAGCATACAGATGTCCTCAGAAGGATGACACATTCTTAGGAGCCTCCACCAAGCACAGGGCCCTGATGTCTTGCTGGCTAGAACTAAGTGACATGTCCAATGCCCCAACCAATCACAAGCAAACAAGTGAAAAGACTGGGGCCAGAGTCCACCCCGGGTGAAGCACCCAGCTGGAAAGGCTGACAGTGAACATACCCAGGAGTCAGTTGAGAGAAGGACAATGGGTGGATGTGGAGAACGCTGGACTGGCAGCCAGGGGCCTCCGCGTGGCCCCACCAACACCAACGGTAACCACCAGTCCTCACAAGGCCCCACTTCTCACTTCTCTCTACAGCCTCCCTTCCACCGCAGAAGCTCCTCACCCTGACTTCTGTAGGTCTGCTCCGCTGCTCCAGGCCTCAGCTCATAAGAGGCCGTGGGAGGTCAGAACAACACAGCACCCAGCAATGCACTCCGAGGCAACTCTGGAGGGGAGCATGAGAAGCCGAGGAGGGGGGTTCTCTATACCTGATGCCTTCAGCAGGCTACTGGGTGGATGCCCCCTGAGGGAGGCAGCGCAGGGGAGGCCAACAGCCCTGAATGGGATGTCGCAAGGTGGCACAAAGCGCCACCACCACCAGTGGACAACAGCTGGTCTCCAGCAACAGCTTACTTGGCCCATGTGCTGCACCACGCAAGCCCTTTGAAGTATTGTGGACTGTCCCTCATTTGGCCTTACAAGCCCCGAAAAAGTTTGGTGCTATCGCTACACCTGTGGCTTATCTCCCAAAGGTTTGTGTGTTCCGGGGGGGAGCTTCC
>NW_004524646.1:2862674-2871611 GCF_000260255.1 Octodon degus
GTTTCCCTCTCTGGCCCTGTATTCTCATCACCAGAGCATCAGTGGATTGCAATGTTTGCTTGTTAGTTCACATTTCTTCAAAGGGACCCGAGGGGGAAAGTGTCCCTGCTGTAGTGTGTATATGACCTGCTGTCTGGCACCAGGCCCTTAAGGCATGCTCCAAAAGGGGTTCCCCCAACAGCACTGTGGAGCCGCTATCTATGGCAGGATCGGTAAGGTCTTGTGTGGTTCTAACAGGGCAAACCACCTTTCCTGTGAAGGAACAATAGCTGGAAGGAACTGGAACCAGACCTGGATAGATGGGTGGCCTTTTGATCTATAGCAAGGATTCCACAGCTGAATAGCGACAGCAAAGATGGAAAGACAAGCAGCGGGCCCAGGGGTCCAAACTGGCCGAGGGATGTAGGGGAAGCAAGGGGATGGGCGGACATGCTGGAAAGCCTGCTACACCATGCAGCTGAATGTCAGGAATCCTCTTCTTCCCACCTGGAAGCTTGAAAATTCCTCCAAGCACAAGGCCAGGCCAAGGGCTGGGCAGGCCCAGCACCACTGAACGCGGCTATGGGAAGTCAAGGTCCTTCCTGTCTGACCGCCATGACCATGTGGTCCAAGGCTTAGCTCAGTGCCATCAATCCAAAAGTGAGGGCCTGCAGCCTGCTGCCAGAGCCTGTCCTTCAGCAGAGAGTAGAGTAGCACAGAGTTTTCACAGCAGGACACCAGCCTGGAAGACCAGGATAGAGAGGCATGTGGTGGATTAACTAATAGGCAACTTGTAACACCCAGCTGAATGGAGTCAGCGTGGTGCTGGGTGTGGCAGGCCCACCTGGGGACTGCTGCCAACAGCACAAAAGGCCAGCCAGAGGGGAAGACGTGCACTGCTGACTCTCCTGGAGAAGATGTCGTGTTAGGTTTCCTGATATGAGCTCAACTGTTATTGTCAGAAGAGCTCAGATGCTCACTACTGCTGAGGGTACCTGCGGTTCTTTTAGGAGGAGCTCTGCTTCTTACTTTGAGCATCACTTCCTGGCTCTAGTACAAATCTCTCAGCCTGCTGGCACAGATCCTTCAAACTATAAGCACAGACTTTCTAGTTTCTACCACTGACCTTTGGGCCTTCCCAGTGTGGATCCTTGACACAGACTTGCAGGAGACACCATGGTGGGCTCTGGTCTCTGGTTGGGCTCATGAAGGACACTGCTACAGGCTCTAGAGCTTTAGCTGGACTCATGTGAAACACTGCCATGGGCCCCAGGCCCTGTGCTGGATTTTTTGGGTCTTGTCATGCTTTGTGTGTCTTGATGACCCCCTGAAGCCTCATGTGGTCAAGGAGGGCAGGCTTTCCGAGGCAGCTGAATCTACAGCTTGTGATTGGTTCATTGTCTATTGCTGGGATTAGTGGTGTGAGTGCTACACCCACCCCAGGGCACGTAGCCTGCATATAAGGGAGGAAAAGAGGCTTGCTTTGGCCTCTCGCTCTTCTTGCTTTTGCTGTCTTCCGCCACCTTGAAATGTTGCCCCACACCACACCACCCTGCCCTGGAGCCAGCTGAGTATGGACTGAAACCTCCACAAACTGTGAGCTAAATCAACCTTTCCTCCTTTAACTTTGGGTGTCTGGTATTTTGTCTCAGCAACAAGAGCAAAGTAACTGAGACAGATCTCCAGCGTGTGCCCAGACACCCGGCACTCGTCTGCACCTCACTCTCTAGATGAATATTATAAAATAGTCCTACAAATAATGTGTCTCATATTAAATCTTTTACCTGTAAATCCTGGCTACAACAGCCGGTGCTGGTCTCCCCAGTGTCCCTCCCCACCTTCTGGAAGCAGTCTGACTCCCAGGGGTGTGCTGCATCCTAGGAAGACCCCAAGAAGCCATTCCTAAGCAGCAGGGTCATTTCTCACGTCATAGCAGAGGCCCTGAGTTGAACCTCAGCCTAGATTCCAAAGAAGACCCCCAGGCCACCAATGACCCTGGCCCTCTTTAGGAAGAGCACAAGGCATGAATAATATCCAGGTGGTTCCAGAGGGCAGCGGGCCCTCAGAGGAAACCGGGACACCATTCACTCCTTTCCCACAGAAATCAGAAAGCTATGGGCAAAGGCAGAACTTCACTAGCACTCGGTGGTCTAAACACATTCTGTAGCAAAGCTTTGGACCATTTCCCTCCTGACACATCACTAAGAGGTGATTAAAATGTCTCAGAGTCTTATGGAATCAGATAGGCAATGATCCCTTCAGGGAGAAACTACCATTTGGGGCCTAAGTGTTCTAAGTGAGCTCCAAGCCCAGCTTGCCCGAGGTTAACAGGTAGGGAGGAGAGAAGCTGACACTGCCTGGAGAGGAGCAGGCTGTGCAGGCAGCGGGCCGTGCAAGCAGCGGGCTGGGCCTCCCAGGGGCACTGTCTGTGTCCCTGAAATATGCAGGAATCATTTCTAGGTCTCGAATGCTCTTTCTTCCTATCCAGGATAATGACCAAAACCTGGGGCTGGGGAAGGGACTTAGTGGGGGAGGGCTGGCCTAGCATGTGCATGCCCACGGATTCCACAGAAATAAGTGGTAGCCAGACCTGGTTCCCCACGTCACGCAGAGCTGCTGGGAAGAGTGAACTCCAGCTCATGATGTGTGAACCCACAGAACCTTCACAGCCAGCTCCCTGGAGCAGGTACCATCACCCTGCCTCAGGAAAGGGGAAGACAGGCTCTGAGAGCTTAAGCAACAGGCTCAAGGTCACCCAGCCAGCTACAGAGTCCGGATGCCAGATCGCTGTACTTCACACACAGCAGTGAACCTTACTGTTTCTCGACTGGAGGGTGACATTCCAAAACAAGAAGACAATTGAAACTCTCTTCCCAGGGGGCAGGACTGCCCTGAGAGCCAACCAGAAGCCAATACACAGGGCTCCATCTTTCTTCCCTGGCCTCAGCAGCTACCTTAGCTCTAAGCCAGGGCACCTCAGGTTTCTCCTTGCCCACACAGCCTCTGGACACCCCGCCAGGATATACGCAGGTCTGCGGTGGGCCCAGGGGTCTGCACTCCTCACCTGTCTGGGTGGTATCAGCACAAGAGCCTAGACTTGGGTGGAACTTTCTCTCATTCCCTCTGATCTATGTGAATGCTCTCCCTCAGGGACTGCCTGGGCCTGGTACAGAGCCAGCTACCATAGCACTTTGGTTTTTAAGGCAGTGCGAATCAGTGACCTCCGTGGGTATAAGGCAGAGAAGAGATCTCTGGGTTCTGTTTCCAACTTGAAGTTTGTCCTTCCCTCCCTGGCATCTCCTGGCAAAATGTCTAAGCTAGATTATCTCAGAAGTCAGGCTGGAACAGCGGTGGTGGGCAGGTGTCCCCTGCTTAGTGTCCCTAATCAGAACCAGCTGGCTGGGTCCCTTCCCAGAGGAGCCAGTGTCATCACAAAGCAGGGAGGAGCATGGAGAACAGGTGAGCAGCCCGCCTGGCACCCGTGTCACTCCGAGCACAGCCAAAGCCGACAGACTCTGGGCCCCTCAGCCTTCTGCTTTTGAAGTCCCATCCCAGAACACACTTTGCCAGTTCACCATTTCAACCAGCCATCCCTGCACTGCGCCGCCCCACCGTAAGGGCCTGCTCCTGGGCCTCATGGCTCTTCCGGCAGCGCTCACCACACAGGGCGTCCTGTGCATTTTACTTAGTGGCCTTGCAGACTGTGGACCTCCCTGCCCACCCACACAGCGTGTGGCTTCCTGAGGACAGGGGCGTCTGTCTACTTTGTGCACTGAGCTGTCCCCAGTGGCCAGCGCTCAGCAAGTGCTCAGGATCTGCAAGGCAGACAGAGCAATGGATGGATGGATGGATGGATGGATGGATGGATGGATGGATGAGAGGTCTGCCTACTACAATGTCAGGCTCAAGTGACGACCAAGGGAATATTCTGAGCTCAATTCCAAATGAGGAAACTGAGGCCACATTGCTAAGTCATAAGACCAAGGTCACACAGTCAGGAAGCAGGAGGGCCAGGAATGAAGCCCCAGTCCAGCAAAGAATGAACTCTTTGGGGCTGGGCAGATAGCTCAGTGGTCTAAGCGCCTGCCTGGCAAGCACAAGGACCCAGGTTCAATCCAGTACTGTCACATGCCATGCTGGCTCCGGGGCATGCCAAGCCGGCTACCAAAACCAGGTGTGGTGGCGCACACCTGTAATCCCAGCCCTGAGGAGGCTGAAACAGGAGGATCACTACCAGTCGCCTCCGAGCTGCGTAATGGGACCCTGTACCAAATAAATAAATAAAAGATTAACAAAAAAAGAATGAACTCTTTTCTGTCTGTGGCGCCTTCAAGCTAACTAACCGTCTCAGCATGGCAAACATGCTTTCACTTGGGGACTTTACCAAGTCTGCCCAGAACTTGTGCTAAGGCTCTGAAAGGAACCTAAGGAGGAGCCGGTCCACGCCACGACAGGAAGAAGCTGCCGCCAGCTCCAGGGAGCCCCCATCAGACAGAAGAAGGGCCCACCTTCAAACCCTCCTCTGAACCCCAAAGCACAGCCCCAACGATTCGGGTTCTGTCTCATCTCATTCTTGGCTTTCATCGTGCTGAGCAATCTCTTCAGCCTCCTCAAGTCTGGGTAAACTTTGGCCACCAAAGCGGCAGTTCACCACGAGTCCCTGGAACAAAACCTCACCCCTCCCCATGAATGTCCCAAAACTGTGCTTGCACACAGGCACATGAACCACAGTGCCCCTGCTCCCCACCCTACACACTGCTCAGGACGGTAGCTTCACACATGAGCGGGGTCCTGGGCAGAGGTCCCTGCCGGAAACGACGCAGGTAGCAGGATGGCCCAGGCCACTTGTAGCCACCCACTTTCTCCTTCCAAGGGTCATCCTAGCTCAGGTCCCCTCCTCCCCCTCATCACGCTCTATCACGCTAACTTTCCTTATTTTTAATCTCTCTCACTGTCTGAAGCTACCCCACTAATTTCTGTATTCACTTCTCAGATGTCTGCTCGTGTGCTGTATACGAGGCAGCATATGAGGAGAGGCGCTTGGGCGGCGCTGCTCCCCACTGTCCTCTGACCAGCGCAAGGGGGCACGCACATATGGGTGGAATGAGAACAAGAAAACAAGTCAATTTTAGAAGGCAAACAGGAGGCTCAAAACAAACCCATTTAATCCCGACACCAACGTGCACAAAAGAGATCATTATGCCACCTAGCTGGGAAGGGACAAAGCAGACCCAGGACCGGCCAACTCCAAGGAAAGAAAATGCTGCTGGATGTGGTTGCACGTGCCAATAACACCAGCACTCTGGGAGGCTGAGGCAAGACGGCTGCAGGCTCTGGCTTAGTCTGAACAACTTACCAAGACCCTGTCACAAAATAAAAAATAAAAAAGGTGCTATGAGTTTAGCTCAGTGTGAAGTTCAATCCCTAGTACAGAAATGGTCAGGGGAGGCATGGCTGGAAGGAAGTGAAGCAAGAGGGGAGGACACAGACAGAAACAAGCACGAGGTAAGGAACCTTCCAAGAAGAGCAAGTCAGGCTGCTTTTGGAGCCCCAAGTACAAACTCTATTCCCTCAAACACAATTTAACTGGGATAATCAACACTTTCCACCAACTTGCACCTGGGCAGAGCCTGCACTTCATCCATGCCCCTGGCACCACTCTAGTCCCTACATCTACCCAAGAAAGCACCTGCCCAAGGCAGAAGGCATCCTAATCCCTGATTTAAAATTATGCTACAAAACTACACTAATACAAACAAGATAATACTGGCAATAAAACAGATCCAAGGACAAGTGGCACTTAATAAAAGATGCAGAAAGAATTCCAAGCATACTCAGCCACTTTATCTTTTCTTTTCTTTTTTCTTTTTTTTCTTTTTCTTTTTTTTTTTTTTTGGTGGAAGCGGGGATTGAACTCAGGCCCTTGCACTTGCCAGGAAGTGCTTATTCCACTGAGCCGTCTCCCAGCCCCTCAGCCACTTTATTTCTGACAAAGCAGCGAAACACCTACACTGAAAGAAAGGTGCCTCCTTAATAAATGGTGCTGGGAAAACTGGCTTTCCACATGCTGAAGATTTCACTAGACACATCCCTCTTACCATAAATTAAACTGAAATCCAAATGGATCAAAGATCTAAATATTAAAACAGAAACAATCTGCTGGAAGATAGACTAAGTAAAACTCTTGAAGACACAGGTGTAGGCAGACTTTCTAAACAAAACTCTGCACGAGAAATACTATAACGAATCAATAACTGGGATCACATCAAATTAAAAAAGCTTTTGCACAGCAAAAGAAACCACCAACAGAGGGAAGAGACAACTCACAGAATGGGAAAAAAAAAAATTGCTGCCTGCACCTCTAACAGGGCCGGCCAAATAGCTCAGTGGATTAAAGTGACTGCTTAGGCAGATGCACGGGCCCAGAGTTTGATCCCTGTGCCTGCCCCGCCCTGGAGCTGTGCTGAGATGGCAATTGAGATTGGGCGTGGTGGGGTGTACCTGCAATCCCAGTGTGTGGGAGGCTGTGAACAGGAAGATCACTACAAGTCGGATCTACGTAGTGAGACCCTGTACACCCTGTCCTAAATACAAAAGAAAAATACCTCTAACAAAGGACTAAGATCTAGAATATAGTGTATGAAAAGACTCAAAGAAATCAGAACTGCCTCTTCCCAGATTTAAAGATCAAATCCACAATGTGCATCTGAAATGAATGGACACTTCTTAGATGAAGTACACACAGCAAATAAATACATGAAGCAATGTCCAGCATCACTGGTCACTTGAGAAGTGCGCATTAAAACAACACTGAGATGCCACCTCCCCCCAGGATGAATGGCTACCATCAAGAAATCGACCGAGGGGCCAGGGAGACGGCTCAGTAGAATAAGCACGTCCCTGGCAAGTGCAAGGGCCTCAGTTCAATCCCCAGTTCCGAAGGGGGGAAATCAACCAAAAACAAATGCTGGCGGAGTTGTGGGGGAAAAGGAACCCTTCTCCATTGCTGGTGGGAGTGTAGTCGGATGCAACCACTGTGGAAACCAGTATGGAGATTCCTCAAAAAAAAAAAAAAAACCCTAAAAGTAAAGGTTCATTTGATTCAGCTGTGCCGCTCCAGGTATCTTTCTGAAAGAGTTAACAGCACATCCACATCGATATATGCACACCCATGTGTATAACAGCACAGTTTATAATAGCTAAACCTTGGAAACAGCCTAAATGCCCATCAACAGATGAATGGAGAGAGCAAATGTAGTATTTATATGTAGTGGAGTACTACTCTGCCCTAAAGAAGGATACACTTAAGATATATCATTTAGGCAAATGATATATCTTGAAACCACAATTTTAAGTGAAATAAACCAGACACACAAGTTAAATGCTGCATGGTTTCTCTTTGGGTCTCTGCTGTTAACTCTTTCAGAAATAAGGAACAAAATGGAAGACTCTGGGAGGTAGGAAGATCGTGTTCAAATAGGGAGATTATCAGAGGAAGGGAAGGAAGGGAAAAAGGATTATAAACAAAAATGGAAGGGGAAAAAAAGGAAGCAAAGCTTCTATAAATGGGGAGGAAAAGAGAGGCTGCAGAGAGGGGAGGGGAGTGGGGAAAAAAGCATTGAGATACATCATATACAGGTAGGAATCCCCCATGATGAATGGGATCATTAAGTAGGGCCAACGTCCCAATTAAAAAAAAAAAAAAGAAAGAAAAAGAAGAAATAAACAATAAAGTAACCTGCCCAGAGCAAGATCCCACAGCTGAAGTTCTTATTCCAAGGCACTAATGCTACAAAAGCCATAAACCATCCTTAAAGAGCATGCCGACACTGTCTCCACCCCTGGGGAGTTTGAGGTTAGGAGGCTGCAAACAGCGGGAAAGTCCTTTCTGGGACAAGCGTCCTGCTCAGTCATTCATTTGTTCCTTCACTTGTCTGTGGGCCCGCGGGTCCTCAAGCAGCTCTGGGAACCCAGACAGGAGGCTGGACCAGAACCTCTGCCCTCCTGCCAGTCTCCTGGTGCCTGTGGTTTTGGCGGGTACTGAAAGACAAGCAAATATTAACAATACTCGCTTCCAAAACAAATAAGGCCACGTGGAGCCACGCTCTGGAGTGGGATTTCGGCTACAATCCGGATTCGATTGGTTGGAAGAAGCACTCAGACAGCAGGGTCGTGGATCAGCTCCAGGCCCGGGGCTCCGGCTCCAGTCCCCTGCTCCTGCGGCACGGGGCCCCTCTCGGCCACCCAACTCCATTTCCCAACGTTCTCCAACACAGGCTCGCCTCTTTCCTTCCTTTCTCTGGCCTCTGTTCCTCTGTGTTCTCAACCTTGACCTCTCCAGGTCCGCAGCTCAACACCCCACCGTCTGAACCCCAGCACCTGCACCCCCACCTGCCACCACCACCCCTACACTCCAAGTCTGAGCTCCCCCCCCCCGGGGTCCTTGAGCACCATATGTTTACAACACCCCGATCGCAGGACCCTGAGCACCCCACACGCACACTCTGGTGGCCCCCTGAGCGCTCACACTCCTGTCCTCAGGGCGCCCCCCGACATCGCCTCCAACTTCTTAGCAGCCCAAGGACGGCGCTGGCCTCCTGGATCCGGGCACACAGCGACTCCTTGAGCCCCTGACCGTGGAAGCCCCAGAAGCCAGCCCTACGCGCCCGGACTCCGGGAGCCCGCGCGACCCTCGCCCGGGCCCGGCCGGCCCGCACACTCCCGGCCTGCGCCCCGCGCCCCGCGCCCCGGAGCTGCCCGCCGAGGCCGCGCGTACCGTTGGCGATGAGCTTGGCCGACAGCTGCTTGACGAGCTCGGGGATCCGCTCCCACTGGCACTCGGAGCGGCAGCGCTCGATCTCCGTCTCCAGCCGCGAGCCCCCCTTCCTGGTCGCCATGGCGGCCCGGCCGGCCGGCGCGCAGCCCCAGGCCCCGCAAGGCCCCGCAGGCCCCGCAGGC
>NW_004524646.1:2871826-2884130 GCF_000260255.1 Octodon degus
CGGGCGCCGGCCGGACAAGGTCACCGGCCCGCAGCGCTAGGGGGCCTGGGGCCTGGCGCGAGGGGACCTGGGGGGCGGCCTGCCCGGGCGGGCCCCGCCATCCCGGGCCGCCTGGGGTCCCCGGGCCAGTGCAGGCCTGTGCCCGGGTCAGGCGCCCTCTGGCCCTCCGCCGCAGCCCCCATCCGGGCGGAGGAGGGCGGAGACTGCTTCATTCCGGCCGGAGAGCCTGTCTGAGCCGAGCCAGGCAGAGGCCACCAGGAGCCCAGGGGCTACTCCGCTTTCCTCGGAGGTCAAAGAGCCCGGTGTGGGCTCCCGGTCTCGGCTCTGTAGAAGGGGCCGGGCAGGTGTGCAACACCAGCCTTCTCTCATGTGTGCGGTTGTGCAACAGCTGCACGATGCTCCCCCATCACCACTGCTGCCAGGCACGGGTGCTGGGAATGGGATCCTAAACTAGGGGCACAACTGGATGGAACCTACACCCCAATCTACGGAATGAAGATTTAAGCAAAATAAAGTAGCAAATTAGCTCTTTCGGGTCCTCTTTTCCAAGATGACGAAAAAAAGAAGGAACAACGGACCTGCCAAAAAGGGCCGCGGTCATGTGCAGCCTATTTGCTGCATGAACTGCGCCTGGTGAGTACCCAACGATAAGGCCATTAAGAAGTTTGTCATTCAGAACATAGTGGAGGCCGCCGCTGTCAGGGACATTTCCGAAGCGAGTGTCTTCGAAGGTTATGTGTTTCCCAAGCTGTATGTGAAGCTGCATTACTGTGTGAGTTGTGCCCTTCAGAGCAAAGTGGTCAGAAATCCATCTCGTGAAGCCACAAGGGCCGAACACCTCCACCCTGATTTAGACCTGCTGGTGCTGCCCCACGACCTCCACCAAAGCCCATGTGAGGGGAGCTGGGTCTTAATGGACTGAAGAAAACTCTCTGAGAAAGAAATAATACATTGAATGTTATGCTTTATACAGCGTGTTGAATATACCTGCGAGAGGTGGGTTGGGTTAATTCAACCTATCCAAGTTTAGGTTGGTACTCTGAAAATGAATAAGGAGGAACACACTGGAAGGGGTTTCAGGAGTATAAAAAAAAAAAAAATTAAGTAGTAAAATAGAAGGTTTAAAGGCTATTTGGAGAAATAGCAGACTTCCATGAGGAAGATTCTGAGTTGATGGGGTGGAAGGTTGTAATTGTAAATGGAGTGGTCAGGGATAGTCTCTTTGAGGTGACATTTGACAAAGAATTGAAGGAGAGCCGGAGCCACGAGGCCATCTCTGGAGTATTTCAGGCGGAGGCTGGCCAAGTGCAAAGACCCTGGGGTTAGAGGGTATTTGGTGAGACAAACTGCAGGGGCCAGCAGGGCTAAAGTGGAGCCCAGGACAGGAAGCCCTGCTGATGAGCTCAGAGAGGAAGGCTAGGAGCTGCAGCTACTGGTGGGCCTTGTGCCCCTGCTCTGGTGAGATGGGGGCATCTATGCAGGGGTGGTGGCACAAGACCCATTATCTGGCCTGCCTAATCAATGGCACTCTGGCTGCTGTGTGGAAACTCTGCTGGTGTTCAGGATGGAGAAGGCACTGGCGGGGCCAGGGAAGCAGCTGCAGCCACGGGGAGGGCGCTGCACTCTGGATACTGGTTGGAGCATCTGACCACTGAATCTGAGAAGCTGAGCCCTGCGTGGCCCACCTTTTATTCCAGGGTGGCACAAGGACATCATTGTTGTTCTCCCTGTGAGCCCTCTCCAGCTTTCAAGCCTTCTCACACTCAGCTCCATCTTCACTCCCCTCTCCCACCTCTGTGGCTTAGGAAGAACCAGCACTGCGAGCCTCAGTTTACCAACAAGAAGGCTGAAACTAGTAAACGATAGGAGGGAGATCAGGTAATGATTGCTGATGTGACCAGCACAAGCCTCTGGCTCCCTGCGGCCTCCGGAAGAATGGAAGTTGAGCCAAGGGACAGGGCAATGCCAGCGTGCCCTTTGGCAGGGGCAGGGAAGGAAGCACAGGAAGCTGCCCCGCTCTGGAACAGAAGGCAAATTCCTGTGCGCTCTTCTCAGGGCACAGGTCACCGAGACATCTTGCCAACTTCTGATGGCTTCAGGGTGACGGCTCAGCGCTGCCCATGTCCCTCTATGACCGCACTCCTGACAAGGAACACTTGCAGCGGCTGGCGGAGGACCCTTCAGTCCCTGCAGTACAAGGCAAAGCATGAGTGTTGCCCCCTGCCGCCCTTGCTGATGAGGTGTCTTCATGGGTGCAGGGGCTGCCTCGGCAGTGGCGTTTCATCACTCCGTGTCTTCCCCCCTCAGGAAAGTGCAACCACAGAACCACGTTCCCCTGCACACGGAGCCTCCAGCAGCTCGGTACCCCTCACACCCAGCACAGGCCCCGGCCTGGCTAGGAGCCTGCACTGATGGCTGAGTGAGCCTGCAGACCTCCAGGTCTTGGAATCAGCTCCACCGGTCGCTGACACCCGTGCGAGGCTGTGATGTGGCTCTGTTTTGAGCACAAACCCCAATCATTCATGCATGGGGAGCTTGGTCCCTAGAGTGGCAGGCTGGGCAGTGGGGATCTTCAAAGGGGCCTCGGAGGAGCTGCCCCAGGAAGGGCTGAAGGTAGCTCTCTGGGATCCTCAAGCTCCTTCAGAGTGGGTTGTTTTAAGAGCAAGCCCACTGCCTCTATCAATTTGGCTTCTTGTTTGGCGATGGAATCTCTCCCTCTTGCCATATATTATGAGGTCCTTGCCAAAGCCATGCTGGTGCCATACCCTTCAATGTTCAGAACTGTGAGCTAAATAAACCTCTTTTCTTTATAAAGTTAGCCTGCCTGGGGTATTTCATTATAGTACAAAACAGATCACACAGTACTAGATACTGGGCTTCCACCATGACTGCATGCTGATGTCTACCAGGGTGCTCTTCAGCCCGTTTGCTTGAGTCCCAAGGTAGTTGGGTCAAAAGCTTGGGAGCAGAGCCTGACAAACATCAACCTGGCCCAGCAGAGAGAAAGAACATTCTAGATCTTCATTTTATGGAGCCCAAGGCCAAGCAAGAATCAGGCCCTGTGATCTCTGGGTTGATCCCCCTTCCTTACATTTTGGTCCTGACCAATAGTGGGTGCCACACTGGTGGCTACCACAACAGCCTAGAGACACACAAGTGATCTATGAGGAGAAAGTTCCTGAAGGGTTTCCCAGGTGAATTTACCTGCAGGTGGCACTCAGGCCCATTCAGGACCCGGAACTCAATCCTATTAATAATAGTACTTAGCCAACATCTTTTTCTCTGGACATTCAAGTCTTACAGGTCTGACAAGGCTGTGGACAGTCTCGGTCTCTAGGTCCTGAGGACTGGCAGGGCCTGATAGGCCAGAGACCAAATGGAAGAGGCTGGGAAGGAAGCCTGAGTCCAGGCCAGGGCCTGGGGCAAAGTGCTGGTGGGGAGCTAGGAACTTCTCTGACCCTCAAAACCTCACACTCTGGCAGCCTGGATTCCCTACAAAGCTACCACAGGGGAAGAGTGAGCAGAGTGGAAAGGGTAGATGGACTGCCTGTGGGCCTGGGTGGGGTGAGGGGGACTCCTGGAAGAAAGCACACTGCTGAGAGGAGCCATGGGGGCTTTGCCCGTGTTCCTCCTGTCCAGCCACCCTTCCCTGTTGCTGTAGCCCTACTGGCGCCCCAACATCACGACCTCAGCCAGACCTTCCCTGACCATGCTGCCCAAACCCACCCCCCCATGTCCCTCCCCACTCCCCCAACCCCAGGACAGGTTCCATCACTACCTGACCTGTGTTTATTGGTTTCCTGCAAGTTGTCTGCCTCCCCTCACTGGAACACAAGTGCCACAAGAACAGGGGTGGTCACATGGGTTTTGTTCACAGATGTGTCCCTGTGGTGAGTGTATAGTCACCTGGAAGGACATCAGTGGCCGGGCTGGCCAATGGCCAGAGAGAAATGGGAAGCCGTCTAGGAAGCAAGGGGCTGGAGCTTCCAGGGCGGGGTGGATTGAAACCCCAGAAATAAATGACCTCTGACATTTGACCTTTCCCATCTGGACAGCAAAAGGACAGCCAAAGCCAGGGAGCCTGCTCTGGCTACCGCCCAGAGGTGTGACACACCAGCAGCTGGTGCTGTGGGTGGTCCCCGGGCAGTGCTGGCAGCGGACCTGGAAACCACGCCACTAGGCTGGCAGGCCTGGGGCGTGAGTAACAAGGGCTGTGGTGCCTTGGGCTGGCTTTTAATTACGCAATATCTGATGTAGACAAAAATACATGTAATCAAGGGAGCCTGATGCCACAAAGCAATAGCATGAGCCCCAGTGAGACTGCTGATGACCCGAGTTAAACACCTCTTGATTTTGGGTTTACTGCACCCTTGCTGTGTTTTTAGATGTTTCCTTACTAACCTTGCTTCCTGCCACTTCTTATACGTGTGTAGCAGGTGATCCTACACATGCTATTGGCTATTGCTTCGTTTCACTTAATTTGAGCTTTCTAAAAATGGCATTGTGTCCTGCAACTTATGTTTTCCTGCATTCTGTTCCTGAATTCATTCTGTTGTTGCACACAATAGTGCCTCCTTTTCTTCAGTGCATAATACGCCATGGTATGACCCTGTCTTGCACACATTAATCACCCTGCAGCTTTAGCCAGCAGGCAGTGCTCAGGTAGTGTCTGTGGCCAAGTCTGCTGCTCATAAGTGCCACATCGTGCTGTTGTTTTTGTTGTCTCTTTGCAGTACTGGGGATGGGACCCAGGGCCTCGCACACTAGGCAAACGCTCTACCCCAAGATCCGCCCCCATTCCTTTCTTAAATCCTGTCTTTGAGAGGCAGTCTCACTAAGTCGCCCCGGTTGGCCTTGTACTTGCAATCTTCCTGCCTCGGCCTCCTGTAACTGAGATTACAGGTGTCCTGTACTACACCCAGCTATGCTGTTTTTTGTTTTGTTTTTGTTTGTAATGTATCTGGTTGTTTCAGGGTCTCATTATGCAGCTCGGACTCATAGTGATCCTCCTGCTTTTGGCCTCCTCTGCGCTGGGATTACAGGTGTGCATCACTAAGACAGACTCTGGGGGGCTGGCATGGCGGTGGTGCTGGGGATCCAACTGTGGTCCCTGCGCTTGCCTAAGCTTGTCTAAGCAGGTGCTTTGGTCCCCTGAGCTATCTTGCCAGGCCTGTGCCATTGTTTTGAACAGGGTTTCTGAGGATGACTTCAAGATGGCTTTCTGTGTCTGGCCTTTGCAGTGCCCTGGAGCGCCCCTGATTTTCTTCCCAAGGGCCACCTGCAGCTTGGAGCACGGTGCCCACTGTAGGGACAAATGGTGTGTGTGTGTGTGTGTGTGTGTGTGTGTGTGTGTGTGTGTGTGTGTGTTTGTATGTGTGAAGCGGGTGTCTCTACCTTGCCGTCTATTGCTGTCTGCCAGCAATGGCCAGAGTTGTTAACTGGTGGCTGCTCAGGGGTCTCCTAGCAGGGCAGTATGGTGGAAGCTGGTCTTCAGTGCTAGGAGTCAAAAATCTGTTCTTGCCCAAACTGGGTGGAGGTAGCTTAGAGCCAGAGGGGAGAAAGCCCTAGAAGATCACCACCTTGGTCCCACATGTCCCAGCCTGTGTCACTCTGCCTACGACGTGGCTCTGTGAATTCTCACCTCTCCCCTTCATCCATGCCAACCCAACACTGGCCCTGGACACTGAGACATTCAGATTTATTTGGGTTTAAGCTTATGTAATAGGAATCCTTGTGGAAGAGGGCTACTCATGAGTATTTTCACTCTATTCAGAGTCCTGGGTACACTTTCCTGTTATTCCATATACCTGTCCTCCCTTCACCTAGAAAGGCAAACAGGGACCTTATCACAAAATTCCCAACTATTTGTATAAATAAGCCTCTAAGTAAAGGCCAGAAACTGTTCTGGTAGACGAGAAAACATGGTTTTGCCAACAGGGAGGGAACTGCTCCTACAAGGGACAGGAGACTGGTGTCATGGAGACCAGCGACTGAAGAAACCTCATGGAGTTGGTTTGATTTAGATAATGAAAATGGGGCTGGGGGTGTGGCTCAGTGGTAGAATGTGGGGCGTGGCAGGCACAATGTCTTGGGTGTGATCCCCAGTGAGATCGAGTCACATATTTGGTATCTTAGAGAGACGTTCAGGAGCCAGGAAAGCACAAGGACCAGGTTGTCCTTCCTTGGGAGTTGTGGGGCAGATGGTTTTGAAGCTCTGACTCAAACACCTTGCCACGAAAAAGAAATGAATTCTTATTTCATGTGTCGGAGCCGCTTGGACACAGAATCCGCTTCTGTTTAGCGCTGTGAGCAGTCTTCCCCCAGCCAAGACCGTCAACGTGAAGGTTCCCACAGTTCAATTCACCAAGCATTTATCTAGTACGCAGTGTGACAGATACAGCCTTTGGCTCTGGAGATACAGTACTATACAGGGGATGATCCCATCCCTTAAAGAACTCCTTATCTGGGGCCAGCCACATAGCTCAGCAGATTAAAGCACCTACAAGCAGGTGCAAGGGCCTGGGGTTTGATTCCCAGGCCTGCTGTGCTGACCCTGCCCCTGGGGTGCACTGAGACTGCAATTAAGACTGGGCCTTAATTTGAACTTGCAATCCCAGCTCTTGGGAGGTTGTAAACAGGTGGATCACTATGAGTCTGATCTAGTAGTGAGACCCTGAGCACCATATAGACCCTTCCCTAAAATACAAAACACACACACACACACACACACACACACACACACACACACACACAAAACCCTCTTTATCTAGTTGGAAAAAGTATACATACCTGTAATCCCAACACTCCGGGAGGCTGAGGCAGGAGGGTGGAAAATTTGAGTACAGCCCAAACAATTTAGTGACTTAGAGAAAGCAGGTCTTAAAGTAAAAGAAGAGCTGGGGGTGTAGCCCAGTGAGAAGGCCCTGAGGTAAATTTCTAGTACCAAACACCCACAAACACTCACAGGAACAAAGAAATGGCCAACAGCTGTGCAGTTAAAGTAGCATCAGGGATGGACTGAGGGTCGGGGAGGGACTAGGAGGTCTTCCAGGAAGAGAGGAGGGACTGGTGCAGAGGCTCCCGGTACAGGCTCCACATCAGTTCTCACCATCTGATGGAGTAGGTTTTTGTTTGTTTTTGTCTTTTTGAGACAGGGCCTAGCTCATGTTGGCCTTGAGCTCACTTTGGAGGCCAGGCTGGTCTTGAACTTGCAACAATCCTCCTGCCTTGGCCTCCCCAGCATATGTGAGTGATTAGTTTACAAAAACTCCCACAGATGAACCTCCCTCCCCCCAACAGATGAAAACCCTGCTGCCTCCTGTCCTTTCCGGCCACATTGCACCTGTTGTTGGTCAAGACAGTCACGGAGAAGCTGAGCCTGACCTGCTGGGCGCCCTTCCTGGGAAGCATCCCTGTTTCTCCCTCAGTCTCAAAACCAATGCTTGTGGGGTGAATCCCCAGGACCACACCTGCCCGCATTGGGGAGCCAGGACCAGAAGGCGGTCAGCGTCAGGGGTAAGGGGTCAGGATCCCATCAGCCTCGTCGGGGTACAGTGCGGCAGTCAGTATGGTCCTGGGCTCCTCCCAGCCTCCGTCTACCAAAGCCAGAGCTGGCCAGGAAACTTGGGTTCTCCTGCCAAACAGAGGAGCCCAGGCTGCAGTTTCCACCGTGAGACCCTGGCAGCAGATATGAGAAATACAGGTAAAAATTTTAAAAGCCGCTTAACAATGAACTTGGAGGCAGGAGACCCGGCTTGGACTCTGACGTCCGTCACTGAACTGCTATGGGACCTCGTGAAAGTCACATCCCCTCTCTGATGTGCAGTAGTTAGTTCCAAGTTGAGTGAAGGGAGGGGCGACTAGCTTCCACGTAGGGTCAGGGGTGAGAAATTCATTCACTGAGAAGCACTGAAATACACGACTGAAATAAGTGGGAAGGGAGGAAGGGGAAAGATGAAGTCACCCACTCCCTCCCGGCAGCGCCGTCACTAAGTCGGCGCGGGCAATTCGCACTGGAGCTGGCTGAAAGGAACACTCGGCTCTTTGTGAGAAAGCAGTTTCTTGAGTGATCCGTTGTCTGAAAAAGCCTTCGGGGCCTGCAGAGCTGCAGAACAACTCCAGCCACCAGCGGCGCGTCCAGGGAATGGGCAGAGCCGGCGCGGCGGTAGCCAATGAGAGCGTCTCTCGATGAAGTCATGGAGTTCCTCGGCGCTCCATTGGCTGTTACTCCGGCGGGTGGGCGGGGCGGAGCCAGGGCGGCGACCAGGGGCGCTTTCTCTTCGCCAGGCTTGTCCCTGGGAACCGCGGGGGACGCGATGAGTCAGGGGGAGACGTCTCCCCATTCAGGGAGGAGTGAAGGTGCCCGGCCGGCAGCAAGAGCAGTTCACCAAGAGACTAGGTTTGCTTACTTTGCAGAAACCCTCATTTTCTTTAATGACGAACAGCGAGTAACCTGCCACTGCCGGGTCACCTTAGTGTACCATGGTGACCTCAGAGGACTTGCCTGGGCTACGTGGCCCCAAGCTCCCGGGGCTCGCGCTGGTGACCTCGATCCTCGCCCACGCTGCCCACATCGCAGGCGGGAAAGTCCTCGGTGCCTCCGTGTTGCAGGTGGCGAGCTCTCAATAAACCCCTTTCGTTCTTAAAATACTGCCTGCAACAGCGTAGCCCCAGAAGGCGCGAACAACCCGGCCTGTTCTGGAAACAGCCCGGCCTATTCTGAGCCGTGTTCCCGCTGAGCGACGGTGGACTGAGGGTGGCGTCTGAAGGTCCCTTTTGCAGAAGGGACACGACAGAGGTCATACCCAGGCCCATCCGGGGGTCTTTTCAGACTGTAGGGCTGGGGGTGGCCGCCTCCATTTTGGTGTGTCTGAGGCAGCCAACTGGCCCCAGATGAAAGGGTCCCGTGGACTCAGTGCTGCGGGCCGAGACCCTTCCATCTGGTGTGGGAGTGTGGCAGCCACATTGTGCTCAAGAGGCATCCAGGCATTCAAACCCCACTGTTTTGAAAACTGCTGGGCAGGGGAGCCAGTGCCCAGCAGGGGCAGCAGCACTTTCTCTTCTTGCCAGTCAGGTCCTCAAAACGATATCCAGTCCCTGGTGCCAGTTGCCCACCTTTCCAGGGTGAGGCACCTCCCTGTGACTAATTCCAGTTCTACCTGAATTGGCCAGTGTGTGTGTGTGTGTGTGTGTGTGTGTGTGTGTGTGTGTGTGTATGTGTGTGGCTTGCTGCAGTAGGGGGACAAGCACCTGCTGAGCAAAAGGACAGGGGCACCTGGCTAAAGGAAATGGCATTGCTTGAAGTGGGCTGAGGTGGACAAGACACCACGGTTCAGTTTCCTTCAGGCCAAGTTAGCTGAGGGAAGTGAGTCACTGCAGCTCAGGGTAGCATCCTCCAGTCCTGCAGGGCTGACAGGGCCACGAGACCCTGAATGGGCTGGAGAGTTTCCTGCACGCCTGCTTGCTTTCCGCTCTGCTCTGTTTACTCAAGACAATTGCACTGGTTCCCTCTGTGGTCAGGGAGGTTAAGTGTGGGTAAGGAACTGAGCAGGGCTCTGGGTTGCTTGAGGAAGCCTCAGGGCACACACATCTCCTCTTCCTCCCAGAAAGCTGCTGAAAGGCTCCCCAGGTTCTGTGTCTCTCCTGGCTTGAACCCAGGGCCTCATGCATGCTAGGCAAGATCTGTACTACTGAACTATACTTCAACCCTTTTTGAGACAGAGTCTACAGGGGCTGGGGAGATGACTCAGTGGAATAAGTGTTTCCCTGGCAAGCACAAGGACCTGAATTCAATCCCCAGTGCTGCCCCCCGCCCCCCCCAGGCAGCCTCCTGCCTAGGTCTCTTGAGCTCAGCTTCAAGAGTATTTCAAAAAAACATGGACACAGAATTTATTTTTGTTGTTGCTGTTGGTTGGTTGGTCGTTGATTGGTTTTTTGAGACAAGGTCTTCCTATGTAGTTCAGGCTTAACGCTGAACTCACTGTGTGGCCCAGGCTGGCTTATCACGTCCGTGATCTTCCTGCCTCAGGCTTCCGAAGCTGGGATGATAGGAATGTGCTGCCATGCCCAGTCAAAAGGTCTGTACGAAGACTTCCAAAATTGGAACTGAACAACTTGTTCATATGCTTAATATCAATAGCAGTTCTAGGTGGCCAACACAAAATGGCTTCTGTGTCTGGTCTGGTGAGACACTGGAGAGCTGGTATTAGAATTGCCAGTAGCTGTTATCACTACAACTATTTTCCTGCTTCCAAAGCCATCACCTCCTGTGGCAATATGGAAAGCCCTGAATGTTGAGCTGAGGATTTTGACTTCAGCCTGCTGGAATAACCACACTCCAGGAGTCCACGTCCTGTCTAGGCCCATGAGCTTCCGGTCTGCCCACACCTCCTGCAAGGCCACTGTGCACAGCTCAGCAGGCTGGGCTGGCTCTTCGCTCCCCTCAGATCTGCACAATGGCCTCCAGGCTCTGACCCCAATCTTTTCTTAGCTATACCAACTTTGGATACCCAAATTACCAGACACTTTACATAGACTATTCAGAATTAAGAATCACCCCAGGGAATGTTCCAGATTTCTGATGACTGAAGACCTGCTATTGAGAGCCAGGGCAGGATGATAACATTATCTCTATTTTACAGACAAGAAAACAGAAGTCCAGAGAGGTTGAGCTCTCTAGTGGCCAGAACTCAGGTAATATTGAGGGAATTTTGAAACTTGCTGAGGAGGCGGGACTTGGAGAGTTTCCCCTGACCTTCCCACCTACTACAGCCCAATGCTTGCTTCTTACCAGGTGGACCTAGCAATCATTTTAGTTGCTTCTTATCCACTCATGACTAAGCCAAACAGTCTTATGAGGGACCTGGCTGGCCTTTATCTCTATTTCCTGAGTCCTTGACGCCATATCAGTACCAGCTGCAGCCTTAAGCTGCCACAGAGCACAATTTAGAAAGCACTAACTGGTGGTTTTGTTCAGCCATATCATGGCACGGGGCACCGCAATGTCCTCAAAATTAGACGTGGATGCTTAGCAGACATTATCTTACAAAAACAAGATTTTTGAACTAATCTGGGCATGTGGCTTGGCATTCTTTGCCACTCAGCAGTCTCCAAGGTGAAGAGGTAAGGGTGGCATTGGCAAGCCAGAGTGATCCTTCATGGCAGCTTGGCTGGTGGCCTCTGGTGTCATCACTGAGTTTCACCCTGGGGATTACTTTGTCTTTGTCTTATAAATAGCCAAGCACATGTCTGGGTGAGCTGTTAATCCGTGGGCCAGCTCTGAGATTTTGGAATCCTCTCTACCCTAGTTATAGTGCACATACACAGACACACACAGACACACACACACACACACACACACACACACACACAGCAGAGTTGACCAAAGTTAAAGAAACATAGAATGCAAAGTGTGAGTGAGGCTCGTGTTGCCTGAGTAGCTGGATTTGAGAATCTGTCACAGAATGAAGCTCACTAGGAAGGGTGCTAGCAAAGCAGCCTCGTGTTGTCCTGCCACCCCCTCCTCTGGACTGGAGACTTCAGGCTCTGTGAGAGCGGGGTATGTGGGATGTGGACAGGAGTGGAGAGCAAGGGCTCTAGAAGCAGGACCCAGAGTGTGAAGAGGAGGGCGCTAGACAGGGTGTGACTGTTACAGAGCTGCTTTCCCAACCAAACACAAGCAAAAATTACCCACTGCTCTCTTTTACTCCTGCAGTTTTTAAATGCTTTATAAAAAGAAATGTCCTGCAGTTTCAAACGTGATGCAAAATCTAAACAAATAAGTGTACTGGATGTGGCTCAGCTGCTGGGGCCCAAATGCGGCTGGGAAGCAAATGAAGCTCGACTACTGGCCGCCGGGCGGCCTCCGCAGGACACATGTATTTCTCTTCCAAATTTCTATCTGTGCCAGCAGAGCTCCGATGGAAACATCTTGAGGATAGCGCTCAGGGACGCTGGCCCTGAGCAGAGCCACACCAGAAGTGACTGTCAGAGTTGCACTGCGAGACAACATACCTGCCACATGCAGCTTACAGGAAACATTTATTTTGCTCACACTTTTGGGGGGTTGAGTCCCCAGCTGGCTGACTCTATTGATTAAAGGCCTCTGTGCAGCTGCAAACATCTGGCAGAAAAAGGCTGTTGCCTTCCTAGCATTCAGGAGGCAGAGAACAAGGGCCTGAGAGCAAGGGGCCAGGAACCAAGTCATGATCAGGCCCTTGACCTACTGCCTACCTCCCGTGCCATCAAGTCATGGTCTCATAATGAATTCATGACGGATGAATCCACCTGATGAAATTACAGCCTC
>NW_004524646.1:2888140-2904142 GCF_000260255.1 Octodon degus
CCTTTGCAGTGCCCTGGAGCGCCCCTGATTTTCTTCCCAAGGGCCACCTGCAGCTTGGAGCACGGTGCCCACTGTAGGGACAAATGGTGTGTGTGTGTGTGTGTGTGTGTGTGTGTGTGTGTGTGTGTGTGTGTGTTTGTATGTGTGAAGCGGGTGTCTCTACCTTGCCGTCTATTGCTGTCTGCCAGCAATGGCCAGAGTTGTTAACTGGTGGCTGCTCAGGGGTCTCCTAGCAGGGCAGTATGGTGGAAGCTGGTCTTCAGTGCTAGGAGTCAAAAATCTGTTCTTGCCCAAACTGGGTGGAGGTAGCTTAGAGCCAGAGGGGAGAAAGCCCTAGAAGATCACCACCTTGGTCCCACATGTCCCAGCCTGTGTCACTCTGCCTACGACGTGGCTCTGTGAATTCTCACCTCTCCCCTTCATCCATGCCAACCCAACACTGGCCCTGGACACTGAGACATTCAGATTTATTTGGGTTTAAGCTTATGTAATAGGAATCCTTGTGGAAGAGGGCTACTCATGAGTATTTTCACTCTATTCAGAGTCCTGGGTACACTTTCCTGTTATTCCATATACCTGTCCTCCCTTCACCTAGAAAGGCAAACAGGGACCTTATCACAAAATTCCCAACTATTTGTATAAATAAGCCTCTAAGTAAAGGCCAGAAACTGTTCTGGTAGACGAGAAAACATGGTTTTGCCAACAGGGAGGGAACTGCTCCTACAAGGGACAGGAGACTGGTGTCATGGAGACCAGCGACTGAAGAAACCTCATGGAGTTGGTTTGATTTAGATAATGAAAATGGGGCTGGGGGTGTGGCTCAGTGGTAGAATGTGGGGCGTGGCAGGCACAAGGTCTTGGGTGTGATCCCCAGTGAGATCGAGTCACATATTTGGTATCTTAGAGAGACGTTCAGGAGCCAGGAAAGCACAAGGACCAGGTTGTCCTTCCTTGGGAGTTGTGGGGCAGATGGTTTTGAAGCTCTGACTCAAACACCTTGCCACGAAAAAGAAATGAATTCTTATTTCATGTGTCGGAGCCGCTTGGACACAGAATCCGCTTCTGTTTAGCGCTGTGAGCAGTCTTCCCCCAGCCAAGACCGTCAACGTGAAGGTTCCCACAGTTCAATTCACCAAGCATTTATCTAGTACGCAGTGTGACAGATACAGCCTTTGGCTCTGGAGATACAGTACTATACAGGGGATGATCCCATCCCTTAAAGAACTCCTTATCTGGGGCCAGCCACATAGCTCAGCAGATTAAAGCACCTACAAGCAGGTGCAAGGGCCTGGGGTTTGATTCCCAGGCCTGCCGTGCTGACCCTGCCCCTGGGGTGCACTGAGACTGCAATTAAGACTGGGCCTTAATTTGAACTTGCAATCCCAGCTCTTGGGAGGTTGTAAACAGGTGGATCACTATGAGTCTGATCTAGTAGTGAGACCCTGAGCACCATATAGACCCTTCCCTAAAATACAAAACACACACACACACACACACACACACACACACACACACACACACAAAACCCTCTTTA
The DNA here is from genome assembly GCF_000260255.1 of Octodon degus. Lineage (NCBI taxonomy): Eukaryota > Metazoa > Chordata > Mammalia > Rodentia > Octodontidae > Octodon > Octodon degus. The sequence goes on from NW_004524646.1 coordinate 2,889,675, forward strand.
TCTAGTTGGAAAAAGTATACATACCTGTAATCCCAACACTCCGGGAGGCTGAGGCAGGAGGGTGGAAAATTTGAGTACAGCCCAAACAATTTAGTGACTTAGAGAAAGCAGGTCTTAAAGTAAAAGAAGAGCTGGGGGTGTAGCCCAGTGAGAAGGCCCTGAGGTAAATTTCTAGTACCAAACACCCACAAACACTCACAGGAACAAAGAAATGGCCAACAGCTGTGCAGTTAAAGTAGCATCAGGGATGGACTGAGGGTCGGGGAGGGACTAGGAGGTCTTCCAGGAAGAGAGGAGGGACTGGTGCAGAGGCTCCCGGTACAGGCTCCACATCAGTTCTCACCATCTGATGGAGTAGGTTTTTGTTTGTTTTTGTCTTTTTGAGACAGGGCCTAGCTCATGTTGGCCTTGAGCTCACTTTGGAGGCCAGGCTGGTCTTGAACTTGCAACAATCCTCCTGCCTTGGCCTCCCCAGCATATGTGAGTGATTAGTTTACAAAAACTCCCACAGATGAACCTCCCTCCCCCCAACAGATGAAAACCCTGCTGCCTCCTGTCCTTTCCGGCCACATTGCACCTGTTGTTGGTCAAGACAGTCACGGAGAAGCTGAGCCTGACCTGCTGGGCGCCCTTCCTGGGAAGCATCCCTGTTTCTCCCTCAGTCTCAAAACCAATGCTTGTGGGGTGAATCCCCAGGACCACACCTGCCCGCATTGGGGAGCCAGGACCAGAAGGCGGTCAGCGTCAGGGGTAAGGGGTCAGGATCCCATCAGCCTCGTCGGGGTACAGTGCGGCAGTCAGTATGGTCCTGGGCTCCTCCCAGCCTCCGTCTACCAAAGCCAGAGCTGGCCAGGAAACTTGGGTTCTCCTGCCAAACAGAGGAGCCCAGGCTGCAGTTTCCACCGTGAGACCCTGGCAGCAGATATGAGAAATACAGGTAAAAATTTTAAAAGCCGCTTAACAATGAACTTGGAGGCAGGAGACCCGGCTTGGACTCTGACGTCCGTCACTGAACTGCTATGGGACCTCGTGAAAGTCACATCCCCTCTCTGATGTGCAGTAGTTAGTTCCAAGTTGAGTGAAGGGAGGGGCGACTAGCTTCCACGTAGGGTCAGGGGTGAGAAATTCATTCACTGAGAAGCACTGAAATACACGACTGAAATAAGTGGGAAGGGAGGAAGGGGAAAGATGAAGTCACCCACTCCCTCCCGGCAGCGCCGTCACTAAGTCGGCGCGGGCAATTCGCACTGGAGCTGGCTGAAAGGAACACTCGGCTCTTTGTGAGAAAGCAGTTTCTTGAGTGATCCGTTGTCTGAAAAAGCCTTCGGGGCCTGCAGAGCTGCAGAACAACTCCAGCCACCAGCGGCGCGTCCAGGGAATGGGCAGAGCCGGCGCGGCGGTAGCCAATGAGAGCGTCTCTCGATGAAGTCATGGAGTTCCTCGGCGCTCCATTGGCTGTTACTCCGGCGGGTGGGCGGGGCGGAGCCAGGGCGGCGACCAGGGGCGCTTTCTCTTCGCCAGGCTTGTCCCTGGGAACCGCGGGGGACGCGATGAGTCAGGGGGAGACGTCTCCCCATTCAGGGAGGAGTGAAGGTGCCCGGCCGGCAGCAAGAGCAGTTCACCAAGAGACTAGGTTTGCTTACTTTGCAGAAACCCTCATTTTCTTTAATGACGAACAGCGAGTAACCTGCCACTGCCGGGTCACCTTAGTGTACCATGGTGACCTCAGAGGACTTGCCTGGGCTACGTGGCCCCAAGCTCCCGGGGCTCGCGCTGGTGACCTCGATCCTCGCCCACGCTGCCCACATCGCAGGCGGGAAAGTCCTCGGTGCCTCCGTGTTGCAGGTGGCGAGCTCTCAATAAACCCCTTTCGTTCTTAAAATACTGCCTGCAACAGCGTAGCCCCAGAAGGCGCGAACAACCCGGCCTGTTCTGGAAACAGCCCGGCCTATTCTGAGCCGTGTTCCCGCTGAGCGACGGTGGACTGAGGGTGGCGTCTGAAGGTCCCTTTTGCAGAAGGGACACGACAGAGGTCATACCCAGGCCCATCCGGGGGTCTTTTCAGACTGTAGGGCTGGGGGTGGCCGCCTCCATTTTGGTGTGTCTGAGGCAGCCAACTGGCCCCAGATGAAAGGGTCCCGTGGACTCAGTGCTGCGGGCCGAGACCCTTCCATCTGGTGTGGGAGTGTGGCAGCCACATTGTGCTCAAGAGGCATCCAGGCATTCAAACCCCACTGTTTTGAAAACTGCTGGGCAGGGGAGCCAGTGCCCAGCAGGGGCAGCAGCACTTTCTCTTCTTGCCAGTCAGGTCCTCAAAACGATATCCAGTCCCTGGTGCCAGTTGCCCACCTTTCCAGGGTGAGGCACCTCCCTGTGACTAATTCCAGTTCTACCTGAATTGGCCAGTGTGTGTGTGTGTGTGTGTGTGTGTGTGTGTGTGTGTGTGTGTATGTGTGTGGCTTGCTGCAGTAGGGGGACAAGCACCTGCTGAGCAAAAGGACAGGGGCACCTGGCTAAAGGAAATGGCATTGCTTGAAGTGGGCTGAGGTGGACAAGACACCACGGTTCAGTTTCCTTCAGGCCAAGTTAGCTGAGGGAAGTGAGTCACTGCAGCTCAGGGTAGCATCCTCCAGTCCTGCAGGGCTGACAGGGCCACGAGACCCTGAATGGGCTGGAGAGTTTCCTGCACGCCTGCTTGCTTTCCGCTCTGCTCTGTTTACTCAAGACAATTGCACTGGTTCCCTCTGTGGTCAGGGAGGTTAAGTGTGGGTAAGGAACTGAGCAGGGCTCTGGGTTGCTTGAGGAAGCCTCAGGGCACACACATCTCCTCTTCCTCCCAGAAAGCTGCTGAAAGGCTCCCCAGGTTCTGTGTCTCTCCTGGCTTGAACCCAGGGCCTCATGCATGCTAGGCAAGATCTGTACTACTGAACTATACTTCAACCCTTTTTGAGACAGAGTCTACAGGGGCTGGGGAGATGACTCAGTGGAATAAGTGTTTCCCTGGCAAGCACAAGGACCTGAATTCAATCCCCAGTGCTGCCCCCCGCCCCCCCCAGGCAGCCTCCTGCCTAGGTCTCTTGAGCTCAGCTTCAAGAGTATTTCAAAAAAACATGGACACAGAATTTATTTTTGTTGTTGCTGTTGGTTGGTTGGTCGTTGATTGGTTTTTTGAGACAAGGTCTTCCTATGTAGTTCAGGCTTAACGCTGAACTCACTGTGTGGCCCAGGCTGGCTTATCACGTCCGTGATCTTCCTGCCTCAGGCTTCCGAAGCTGGGATGATAGGAATGTGCTGCCATGCCCAGTCAAAAGGTCTGTACGAAGACTTCCAAAATTGGAACTGAACAACTTGTTCATATGCTTAATATCAATAGCAGTTCTAGGTGGCCAACACAAAATGGCTTCTGTGTCTGGTCTGGTGAGACACTGGAGAGCTGGTATTAGAATTGCCAGTAGCTGTTATCACTACAACTATTTTCCTGCTTCCAAAGCCATCACCTCCTGTGGCAATATGGAAAGCCCTGAATGTTGAGCTGAGGATTTTGACTTCAGCCTGCTGGAATAACCACACTCCAGGAGTCCACGTCCTGTCTAGGCCCATGAGCTTCCGGTCTGCCCACACCTCCTGCAAGGCCACTGTGCACAGCTCAGCAGGCTGGGCTGGCTCTTCGCTCCCCTCAGATCTGCACAATGGCCTCCAGGCTCTGACCCCAATCTTTTCTTAGCTATACCAACTTTGGATACCCAAATTACCAGACACTTTACATAGACTATTCAGAATTAAGAATCACCCCAGGGAATGTTCCAGATTTCTGATGACTGAAGACCTGCTATTGAGAGCCAGGGCAGGATGATAACATTATCTCTATTTTACAGACAAGAAAACAGAAGTCCAGAGAGGTTGAGCTCTCTAGTGGCCAGAACTCAGGTAATATTGAGGGAATTTTGAAACTTGCTGAGGAGGCGGGACTTGGAGAGTTTCCCCTGACCTTCCCACCTACTACAGCCCAATGCTTGCTTCTTACCAGGTGGACCTAGCAATCATTTTAGTTGCTTCTTATCCACTCATGACTAAGCCAAACAGTCTTATGAGGGACCTGGCTGGCCTTTATCTCTATTTCCTGAGTCCTTGACGCCATATCAGTACCAGCTGCAGCCTTAAGCTGCCACAGAGCACAATTTAGAAAGCACTAACTGGTGGTTTTGTTCAGCCATATCATGGCACGGGGCCCCGCAATGTCCTCAAAATTAGACGTGGATGCTTAGCAGACATTATCTTACAAAAACAAGATTTTTGAACTAATCTGGGCATGTGGCTCGGCATTCTTTGCCACTCAGCAGTCTCCAAGGTGAAGAGGTAAGGGTGGCATTGGCAAGCCAGAGTGATCCTTCATGGCAGCTTGGCTGGTGGCCTCTGGTGTCATCACTGAGTTTCACCCTGGGGATTACTTTGTCTTTGTCTTATAAATAGCCAAGCACATGTCTGGGTGAGCTGTTAATCCGTGGGCCAGCTCTGAGATTTTGGAATCCTCTCTACCCTAGTTATAGTGCACATACACAGACACACACACACAGCAGAGTTGACCAAAGTTAAAGAAACATAGAATGCAAAGTGTGAGGCTCGTGTTGCCTGAGTAGCTGGATTTGAGAATCTGTCACAGAATGAAGCTCACTAGGAAGGGTGCTAGCAAAGCAGCCTCGTGTTGTCCTGCCACCCCCTCCTCTGGACTGGAGACTTCAGGCTCTGTGAGAGCGGGGTATGTGGGATGTGGACAGGAGTGGAGAGCAAGGGCTCTAGAAGCAGGACCCAGAGTGTGAAGAGGAGGGCGCTAGACAGGGTGTGACTGTTACAGAGCTGCTTTCCCAACCAAACACAAGCAAAAATTACCCACTGCTCTCTTTTACTCCTGCAGTTTTTAAATGCTTTATAAAAAGAAATGTCCTGCAGTTTCAAACGTGATGCAAAATCTAAACAAATAAGTGTACTGGATGTGGCTCAGCTGCTGGGGCCCAAATGCGGCTGGGAAGCAAATGAAGCTCGACTACTGGCCGCCGGGCGGCCTCCGCAGGACACATGTATTTCTCTTCCAAATTTCTATCTGTGCCAGCAGAGCTCCGATGGAAACATCTTGAGGATAGCGCTCAGGGACGCTGGCCCTGAGCAGAGCCACACCAGAAGTGACTGTCAGAGTTGCACTGCGAGACAACATACCTGCCACATGCAGCTTACAGGAAACATTTATTTTGCTCACACTTTTGGGGGGTTGAGTCCCCAGCTGGCTGACTCTATTGATTAAAGGCCTCTGTGCAGCTGCAAACATCTGGCAGAAAAAGGCTGTTGCCTTCCTAGCATTCAGGAGGCAGAGAACAAGGGCCTGAGAGCAAGGGGCCAGGAACCAAGTCATGATCAGGCCCTTGACCTACTGCCTACCTCCCGTGCCATCAAGTCATGGTCTCATAATGAATTCATGACGGATGAATCCACCTGATGAAATTACAGCCTCATGATTCAGTTCCTTCCCCAAAGCCCATCAGCAACCAAATCTTCCAGAACTGGACATCAGAGGGGCAATTTTTTTTCCCCCCCTTTGGAACCAGGGATTGAACTCAGGCCCTTGTGCTTGCCAGGGAAGTGCTTAGTCTACTGAGCCATCTCCCCGGCCCCTTGAGAGGCTCAGTACCCCAGTGCTACATAATACTGATAAGGAAAACAGCTGTGGAGAACTAGCAGCTGCAGGTCTTCTTGGCTCACCTGTCCAGGTGCCTGGATCCTCCGCCCTAGGAGCCAGGGCAGGGCAGCTGGACCTCAGCATTCTCAATACACTGTCCCATTCCCCAGCAGGGAGCTGGGTGCAAACAAGGAGCTCCTAGGTCCCATCCTTTTTGTCCCAGACTCGGCCCCAGCCACAGGTCCTGGAGGGCTTCATGAGCTGTTAACCTCTTGGCTCTCCAGGGAAGACTGGGCCCCTACTAGACACTGGGGAAACAGGCAGCCTTGCGTCCTCAGCTTTACCTTTCTGGACTGGAGTTTCCATCCTAGCTGGAAGTCAAAATCAGAGGGTCAGCAGCACACTCAGCCCTCTTGGAGGGGCTGGGTGAGGGGATCCATGTTTTTGTCCTGTCTAGCACCCAGACACCACCTAGGCTTGTGCCGTAGGCTTGTAGCCCCTTCCTCCATCTTCACAGCCAGCAGCACTTCCTCAGAGCTCCTGCCTCCTTCAGATCAGCCTCCAGGTGATTCGGGGTTGCAGGTGCTTCTCTTAGCCCCACCTGCAAGGTTCCTTCCATCGTGGAAGGTAGCATGGCCATAGGCTCCGGGATTAGGACATAGACATGGTGGGGGGGGGGGTGTTGTTATATATAGAACAAGGTCCTAATTACCCCTTCATAGGCCCAGGTGGGGGCATCCCAGGAGCCCAGGAAATGGGTCCAGAGAATTGGTAATAGATAGGTTCCAGCCCAAGTACAAACTTCTGAATTATTATGGCCCTGATCCAATATGGCTGAATCCCCAAAACCACAGCTTATCTCCCCAATGGCCACTTCCTCCTTCCCCACTCCAGCCCTGGATCCCACTTCCTTTTACCTTTCAGCGCACACAAGGGAGCCTCCACTCAGCTCCTGTGTGTCATGAACCTGCCCCTCCACTGCACCCCTAGAAGTCCACAAAGCCTCATCTTCCCTGTTGCAGGTCAGAGGAGCTGCCCCTCTCTCTGCCCTTGATCCTCTCTGTTTTCAGAGTTAATAAAGGCTCCCTCCGTCCTTATTTCTGCTTCTCTGCTGTCCACCACCACTGATAAAACCTAACAGTAATGGGGACCCAGGTGTCCCCCTCTTCCCAGTCTGCTGAGGGGCTTCTCCTTGGGAGCCACTGCCTCTGTGATAGGGAGGATAGTGATGGGAGGGAAGGGCAGCTAGAGGACAAGACCACTGCCGACCGGCGCAGCAGGTGCTTCTTCTCTCTCAAAAAGCGCGGCTCAGAACCTCTGCTTTGGGATCCACGCAATTCCTAGGGTGAGCAGCTACACGTGTCTTCTAAGATGCCAAGGTGCCACGTGAACTGCTGCGTCACTACAGAGAACAAGGTCAACTCTGCTCCCCACAAGGGTGACCCCACAAAGGCACATCAGTGTCAGGTGTTTAGACATTGACAGGTTTATTCTTTTGTTGAAGCTTGAACAAATACATCTTTACACTCACAGAAATTGGTACAAGCTAAGCCTTTATTGTTTTGTTAAAAAGAAAACCCGTATCTAACACTGGCCAGCCAGATTCCCCGAACAAGAGAACATCACATTTCCACAGTACACTAACTTTTTTAAAGCTGACAAAAAGCATCCCCCACCTGCCTAAACAAGGGAGACTGATTTTAAGACTATGCAAGAAAAAAAGCACATGCCTCTTAGAACTGTTCATGATGAGTAGACAGGGAATTCTGAAGATTCCCAATAAATACGATATAAAATTCTGAGTTTACCTTTAATCAAAGACAGTACTGGTATCATTAGAATAAAGCATTCAAAGGACTTTTAAAATAACTATGTATATCTACAGCAACAAAAGGAACATGTCACACTAAACGCTCTTAAATTCTCCCAGAAGAGAGAGCTCATTATAAATTAATACTGCAAGATTGTAGCCCAGCTAGAATTAATCAATTTTTAAAAATCTACCATACAGTATAGAAATATGGAATTCAGGAAAGCAGGGAAAGAAAAGCTACCACTTACTGAATGCAGGAGGTATTAAGCAAAAAGTCACTTCCCTGGGGGTAGATTAATGCTAATAAACATAATGGCAGGAAGAATAAAATGAAGATTCAAAATAAAATAGATTCTTGATGTGAGAATAAGTTTATTCCTTGCATAAGAATGTCTTGTGTTCTTCAATAGCAACCTAGAAAAAAAAAAGTCATGCAAATAAAATTTGAATTACATGCCAGTAGAGGGGCTGCCAAAGGTTGGCCCCAGAAGGGGTTTTCTTAGAGGGTGAAGACCTGTTCTAATCCCCATCCAAATTGATGTTTCGCCCTAATCAGAGGGGCCCATCTCGAATCAAACCCAGTTGGTGCACTCCATAGAATGTACTTCCAAACAGTGCTTTTCACTTTTTAAAAGAAAAACTGGGAGCAGCATGAGGATTGAGAGAGGAGTAAAGAGATCCAGAAATAAAGAACCTCATTGTGGCGGGTGGCAGGCAGATGACGGAGAAGAGCGACAAAGGAAAAGCACAAGCAACGGCTGCCAACACAAGGGTGCGGCCCAAGGACGAGGAGCCGCGTGCTCAGCTCCACCCAGAGGGGCAGGCCTGGGGGTCCGAGCATAACCCACGCGGCTCCCTGTGCGTGCAATGATGGATGAGTGCCTGCTTTTCGGGCAGTGAACGGAGCCAGCCACACAAAGGCCCTAATGAAGATGCTTCAGCACTAGCCCTTGGAAATCAGAACGAAGTTCTAGCCAGAGATGAACACGTGTCTAAAAACAGAAGTATCTGAAAAGGCGTGGAGCACACATTTTTTATTTGGTAAGTGGGTCCATTCTGGCTGGCAATTTTTCCGCTTGACAGGCCACCTTGGACTTCCACAAAGCTGGGGTGACTGGATAGAAAACTGCTTAAGCTAGTTCATCGCTGTCAGGCACCCACCTTTGGATGACTCAGCAAATACAGAGGGTGATGCGGTGACCCAGGTCAGCAAGGTTGGGCTCAGCTGCCCTCGGTGGCAGAAAGAAGGCTATGAAGGGACTGTACTGGGAACTTGTTATGTGTGTACAAAAGCAAAGAGAATTGAGGCGATTTACTTGTGGGTGCTAAGTTGGGCTGGTCAGCAAACCAAGGTATTGTCATTTCCCAAAGATGGAGTCAAGAGCGGAGCCGACATCAGTGCTACCTGAAGGACAACCCCAGGGACAGCCAGCACACAGCCTCCCAGCCTTCCAACCTGGCAGCTCGAGGACACCAGAATCCCAGACTATGGGCCTCCTGAGGCCCTTCTGACACTGTGCTCTGGGCGAGGACCTGCTCTCTGCTGGCTCTTTCCACCGGGCTTCCTTCCTCTGGGTGCCATCAGAGGTCACAGTGTCCCTTTTCAGACACTGACCTGAAATGACTCTCTGCATTCTCTTGGAAGGAACTTTAAATAAATGATAACCAATCCAGCTGCTGCAGCAGGAAGAAAACCAGTCATGATTGTGGTCCACCTAAAAAACAGATAATCCTTCCCTCCTCGCCTCCATAAATACTAAATTGGAGAAGAGATGAAAAAGAAAATATTTTCATATTATTAAGAAAATGGAAGAAACCTAATCAGCTGGGAAAACTATGAGGGAAAAAAAAACCTGACTATGCAGGGTTAACGAGGTCTTTACAGAGAGCATTCAAAACAGAATTTAAAATGCTCCCATCTGCTGAGATGTATGTTTTTTTTTGTTTGTTTTTGCGGTACCAGGAATCAAACTCCAGACCTTGCACATGCCAAGCAAGTGCCCATCTGCAAAGATAACAAATGATTAGTTACAAGTTCGAGGAAATTCTTGAGCAAAAGAGCATACTGTGGTATTTTTATACAACGGAGTATTAATCAACTATAAAGAAAGACAAACTCGAACTAGAGGCTACACTCGTAGGTGAAATAAATCAGATCCACATGGGTAAATATCATATTGTCTCCCTAGTGTAAGAACTCAAAAGAAGAAATAAAACCTGAAAGGTCTAACAGATATAGTAAAACAGAAAGAAACAGAACTTAAGGATTAAACAATGAAGATGACAGAAAGAAGAAAAGATAGGAAAAAAGATGAGGGAAAACATGCAAGTGTATATACAGGATGGCTAAAGTGGTTGCACTAAAATTTTCCAGCAGTTTTTCTTTTCTTTTCTTTTTTTTTTTTTTGCATTTTAGGGAAGGGTCTACAGGGTGTTTAGGGTTTTACTATTAGATCAGACTTGTAGTGATTTGCCTGTTTACAGCCTCCCAAGAGCTGGGACTACAGGTGAGCGCCACCATGCCCAGTCTCAAATGCCATCTCAGTGCGCCTGGGGGCGGGGCCAGCAAGGCAGACCCGAGGGTCAACCCCAGCCCCTGTGCCTGCTTGCAGGCGCTTTAATCTGCTGAGCTATTTGGCTGGCCCTCCATCAGTTTTTTGAAAATACCAGTGAATGTGTAGAATTTTTTCCTTGACTAACTCTATATGCTGATATCTGCAATCTGAGCAACTACATCAAGGACAGCAATGTGTAACACAAAAACCATGCTTGAATACCTGTCATCTTGGTCTTCTAAATGTGCACCTTTTCTAATGTCATATCAATTATTACTATATTTTCTTTAAAATATTTTTTTAAATAAGGTTAAAAAAAGAAAAAAGACAAGAACAAAAATTTAAGGTTTCCTGAAAGCAAGCGGTAACATGCGGTATGTCCAATTTTACATAACTATATCTGTCAATCTGAACAACAGATTTGATGATAAAAATAGATAATGTATCAACCATTGTTAATCAGCTATTCTTGTTTTGAAAAATCTAACATATGTATTGCTGTATGTTGCCCTGTTTCTGTCTTTGTTTCTGATGTTTGTTCTTGCTTTTGTTTTTACTTTTCAAAATAAAATAAAATTTAAAAAAAAAAACAAAAAACCAAAGTAGTGAGGCAGCAGCTCCCTTTCCCCAAAGTCTTCAGGAAGAGGCCACACAAGCACCAGTCAGCGAGGTCACTGAGGAGCACTGTTTCCTGAGAGCTAAAGCTCCTAAACTCTGCGATTTTTGATTCTCCATGTGCTACAGTACTGCTGTGACTTGAATCTACTCCAGTTACTCACACAGCCCTCAGAAATGAAGCCAGCACAAATAACAAGGCATACTATCAGTTAGCTAAATGCAATGATGTGTTTTCGACCCATACTCAGACCAACAATATGCACTATATAAATTATAACTAATACTACGCAAGGCCAATAAATATTAAAAATCCATCTCTTTTTATACCTAGCTTATTCCTGTTTACTTCAATGTGCTAATTAATATGTGCTATACAGAACCAGGCAGAGATAATTTTAAAATGAAACTGCTATGTGACAGAAAATCTTCATTATTAAAAATCAAGCTAGCTCTCAAAAAGAAGATTCAAGATATATCATGTAAGATAAAAAAAAATCATCCACACCCAAAAAAGAAGACTCAAGGGTCAGCCTGATAGCTCAGCGGACTAAACCACCTACTTAGGCAGAGCGCAGTGGATGAGGTTTGATCCCCAGCTTGCCGTGCTGGCCCCACCCCTGGGTCTCCCTGAGACAGAGATTGAGACTGGGCGTAGTGGCGCGTACCTGTAATCCCAGTACTTGGAAGGATGTAAACAGGAGAATTACTACAAGTCTGATCTACATAGTGAGACCCTGTAGACCCTGCCCTAAATCCAGAAATAAATAAATTAAAATAACATATTGGGGGCTTGCCAGTTAGCTCAGTTGATTAAAGCACATGATTGGGCAGTCAGTCAGGCGCAGGGGACCGCAGTTTGATCCCGACCTCCACATGCTGCATGAGACCCACACTTAAGGCAGCCTGAGCCAGCCAAAAAAAAAAGGAAGACTCAAGACATATATCCCGTAAGGTACAAATTCCTTATGATGAACATAGTCATGTATATCTAGAATGAACCAATAAACTTAATCTTAAAAACCAACCCTATATCTTGCCTTCTATCTTTGGGATCAAAGCATCTTCTAGTCTTTTCCTGGTCTTCCACTGGTTCTGCATTGCGCTGCAAGGGAAGGAAGGTCAGGTTTTCTCTCTGTAGCAAGCTGAAGAAATGGGGAATCAGAGAGGCTGATCAATTTTCTGAATCACCAAATCTGTAGTCAGTTTGCAAATCCTACCTCCTTTTTGGAAAATGTCTTTTAAAATATAAATTTCATCTAAAATGGTCCCTCAAATCTGCAGCACAGAAACAATGTCTAATGCCTTCAAAGGAAACAAATACAGCAGCCCCTCACTTAGCGTGGAGGCTATGTTACAGACATACCCGGGGTAAGTGAAAATCATTGAAGCAGCAATGTTATATTTGTTTTAGTACCTCCATATAGTTTAAGGCTTTGTAAGCCCTTCCCACACTCTTAGAAACCCTTCCTACACTTTTAAAAACACTTCTAATGTTCTTAACCACTTTCTAAACTCATAAACCTACATAATTTTAGCAACATACATACACTTTACATTACTGCAAAATCCCATGATATAGGGAAAAATCTGTGATATATAACTTATTTATTTATTTATTTATTTATTTATTTGGTACCAGGGATTGAACTCAGGACCTTGTGCTTGCCAGGCAAGTGCTTATTCTACTGAGCTGTCTCCCCGGCCCCAGGCTTAGACTAATATTTTTTGAAAACCTGCCGCATAGTGGGTCTGTGAAAGTCGAACTGCAAAATGGTGAAGGATTACTGTACTCATATTAGGTCACTGATGTGACCCCACCAGAATAAGATCTGGTTGGAAAATCCTGTCAAGGTAAAGTGCAGCATTTACCTGCCAATCTGCCCATTGTATTTGTATGCTGGTAGTACAGTTATCTAATGCCACGGTGGAGTTCTGCTCATTCAGAGTTTGCTATGTGAGTGGCCTGTGGCCAACTTTCATTTCTCCGTATTAAAAATATTTATCTTTAAACAAAAATAAATTTCAGGACTTCTTTCGGGAGAAGTATTATTAAGTCTACAAAGCAGTCTCAAAAGGAAGCCCAGAATGTTAGCATGAAGTGCTAGATGTGCTTGTGGTTTTATATGTAAAATGAGATCACTATGCAAACCAATTTGTTACAACACTTTACTTAATTTTCCTAACTGCCAACATAAACTTTGGAAAATTCCTCTAAATGAAATAACTTTATATGGGACAGATGTTTGCATGATATGTTCCACTGCAGAAACTTCTTAGGTTGTCATTCACAAAATAAGTCCCCAAGCCTAGAAGAAAGGGACGAGTAATCAAACTAAACTTTCTTATCGACATATTTCATCAACTGTGAAGTGGCAATGCCTTCCTGCAATGCCAGCCACTGGGGAGACTGAGGCAAGAGGATAGCAAGTTCAAGGCCAGCCTGGGCAAGTCAGACATAGCTCAAGATAGATCATGTACAGGTACAAATTTATTATGATGAACATGGTCATAACAAACTAAAATAATACAAACTGTTATGGATGTAGGTTAGTGGTGAATGCCTGAGTTCAGTCTTTACTACTTCCAGGAAGAAGGCAAGAAAGATGGAAGACAGGAAAAAAGGCTATCCTTAGATAGAGGGGGACTTGCAAGCTGAAAAAGGGAGAGATTCTGAGGGCGTCATTCATTATTTATTCAGTATCCTTTTTATTTTGCGGTACTGAGGATTGAACTCAGGACCCTGCGCTTGCCAGGCAAGTGCTTATTCTACTGAGCTACCTCCCTGGCCCTTCATTCATTATTTAGATGACACTGACCTGGGGAAGTGTGTAGCGCAGCTGTACTGTGAACGTAAAAGTCCTGGGTTCAGGTCCCAGCACCAAAAAGCATGATGTCTAGATAAATCAACCTAGTAAATACAATGTGTTCTTTACTTTATCCTAACAAATACAAACAAAAACAAAGCATCTACTCCCTATGGGTTGTTTTATGTTGCTTGTTTGTTTTTTTGGTGACCCTCTTCAGTCAGCCTCCTGAGCCTTGGTATTATCGCCACACCCAGCTCCTATGGTTGTTTTATATACTCTGAGCCCAACATTCTGAAGTTTCTGTACTATATAAAACCCTTCTTTAGCTTTAAAACTAATTTACAATTGTCCTAGAATTCTGAAATATTATCAGCCATGGCAGCTACATTAGATCTGTAAGAAGCTAATACAGTATTACTAGATCAAGCCATCCATAGTAGATTTCACATAAAAAGAAATTAACATGGATTTCTCATATTCTTTGGTTAACTGGTCATGTATAGACTGGAGTTCTTGAATACAAGCTGGGATCGCTGGTTAGGCAGAGAGTCAGTGTAGGAAGGAAAGGTTTTATCACTTAGATGCTTATAAGTCCACAATACCAAATTATACTTAAGTATCTAAGAAACAGTGGGTTTTCCTCCATACTAAGACATGCATTTAGATGGACTGTTAACACAACCTAATGTGATGTAATTATTGCATAAGGAGCCTGATTGATACACAAAGATTGGACATTATAATGTATAATTCAAAAAACAATTCCTCGGGCTGGGGAGATGGCTTAGTAGAATAAGCGCTTCCCTGGCAAGCACGAGGGTCCGAGTTCAATCCCTAGTTCCTCCAAAACAAAACAAAACAATTCCTAAATATGCCACCAGAGCTTTAAAAAAATCTCTTTACTGTAGCCACAACAATCTGACATTTGAAAAATTTAACATGAAACCAGCACAGAAACTATTTTTTAAAAACTTGCATATTAAAAAAAAAATACATTAACTAGTAGT
>NW_004524646.1:2904242-2927569 GCF_000260255.1 Octodon degus
AATATATATATAAACTCAAATACTTCAAGCTGGCCTTGAACTCACTATATAGCCCAGGTTAGCCTCAAACTTTCAGCAATCCTCCTGCCTCAGGCTTTCAAGAGCTGGGTTGACAAGCATTGAGGCACTATGACCAGCTTCTAATTAGAGATTTTAAAAATTCAAGTTTTTTTTTTTAATTCAAGTTTTTAGTGAAACGTATTTATCATTAAGAAAAGTTTTTGAAATTTTGTAGCTGAGCAGAGTTGGATTATTCTGACATTAAAAAAGCTATCACAACCGTCCAGATAGCTCGGCAGACTAAAGTGTCTGCTTAGGCAGGGCATACAGCCAGGATTTGATTCCTGGAGTGCCGTGCTGGCCCTGCCCCTGGGGTGCACTGAGACCTGAGACTGGGACTGGGCGTGGTGGCGCATGCCTGTAATCCCAGCACTTGGGAGGCTGAAAAAAGGAGGATCACTACAAGTCTGATCTGTGTAGTGAGAACCTGTACACCCTTTACTAAATACATTTAAAAAGAAAAAAAAAAAAAAGAAAGAAAGAGAAAGAAAGAAAGAAAGAAGAAAGAAGAAAGAAGAAAGAAGAAAGAAGAAAGAAGAAAGAAGAAAGAAGAAGAAAGAAAAAGCTATCACAAGAGTCAGAAGTAAAACATCTGGAAAATTTTGACAGAAGACTTTAATACCTAACAGCTATATCAGAATTACTCAGTAAAATATATACTGACTTGCTATAAATGCATCTTTACTTTCTCTGCCCATTCTTTCTTTAAGAAAAAAAAAATACAACTAGATTAGTGATACCACAAAATACTTATCCAAGGTCCTAACTTTAGATGCACTATATTCTAAGTATAGAAATTTTCAAGAAAATTATGAAATTTTTTTCAAAACATTCGTCACTCAAAATTTATAAAAAGTACTTTATTTAAAAATTATAACATAATATGTATTTTTCACATTAAGATTTTATGTGAAACAATTTTCAATTTTAAACAGTTCTATTTATATTTGCTATGAAAATCTTTTGAAGCTTTTAAAACTTAATTTTCTTCAGTACAGTGAGGAACAAATGCAAACTTTCATGTGATATCTCAATGAGTAAAGAGAAAGATTTATAAGCTGAGGTCATGTGTTGATAAAATTTTGGCCATCTAATGAGTGCAAATTATCCAGGACAAAGGTATTTTAAATATACATTGGTGTTAAGAGGGATAATACAGTCTCTTAGTTTAGTAAAATGGCAAAATCACCTTAGCATTAATTTGATGGCATTTCAAGGATATTTTGCTTGATTAAAAGACAATTGCTGCAAATGCCTTTGTTAGATAACATTTCAACTGACAATTAGGCCTCTTCTGAGAGAATGTTGATCTATGCAGGATAAGAGAGATTTTAGAAAAGCATTCATGGGGACATAGCTCAGCAGCACATGCGCTTACCGGGCAAGCACAAGGTCCTGAGTTTGATTCCTGAGTATCAAAGTTAGGGATTAACCTTTAGAGTCATAAATGGATGAGGTTCACATTAAAACATAGTATTTCTATATCTATCCACACATTTCACAGCACCAGGAAAAATATGATCCAAAGGTGGCCCCTCCTCTGTTTGGCTGGGCCTCTGGAGCTACCTGCAAGAGACCATTTACTCTGTACCCCAAGACTTCATTTCTCCTTCTAAAAGGTTTCCCAACTATTCTTAAAATAGGGTTGCTGCCAAAGAAAGGAGGGCTGGGATGGTGTTCTCTGAACAGCAAGGTGTTAGAAGTGACGTTCTCAAAATAACTACATCTTTTTTAGCTGGTAGCTCTTTTTGTGCATTTTAAAAAATGAAATTCAAATAACATAAAACTTCAGTTGATTTCTGGCAGTGGCGTATACCTGTAGCCCCAGCTACTTGGAAGGCTGCGGCAGGAGGACCACGTGAGCCCAGGACTTGAGGTCCTTCTGGGCAGCACAGCCAGCCTTTGTAAAACAAAAATCAGTTTAAACCAATCATTTGTAAGTTGTTAGTACATTTCTGTTGCACAGCTATTACCACTGTCTAAATCCAGAACATTCTCAGCCGTTACTTTTCCTTCCCCCTCCCAGCAGCTGTGGAAGCCAGGAGTCTTTCTCTACAGAATGCCTCGCCTGACATTTCATGTAAGTAGGATTTTACAGTATATGACCTTTTGCGTCTGTGTCTCTTTCAAGGCAGGGTCTCACTATATAGTCCAGGCTGGCTCTGAGCTCACTGTGCAGCCCAGACTGGTCTGGAACTCATGGAGACCCATCTGCTCAGCCTCCTGAGAGCTGGAGCCACAGCTTGTCCAGTGTATCTGTTGGCTGTTCAGCCTTCCCAGAGGACTTCTGTAATGCCAGGAGTGCCCAGCAAAGGCGCTCAGGCTGTTGCTTTGCTCCCCGAGTACACCTGGCATCATGCAGCTATCACACAATGACATGCTTGTTCTCTGCTTCTGCGGGACAGGACAATGGACTGCAAGTGGACAAACTGTCACCTCTGGGATCTGGAATAGAAAAACCTAGTCTACGTGATGGAGTTTTGAAATAGGAGAGACTGTCAGAGAGTAGGCTCTGAGCAGCCAAGTATGCTCACGTTATATTTTTCTCTTGGTAACACTGACATTTAGCTATTTTGGAAGACTGAGAACACTAAAGCTGTTTCTTAGTATCTCAAAGTATTTAATAAGTGCTTAGCTGCCTGGGAAATGTTCTCAAAAACTGAAACTTCTAAAATGTGAAGCTACATTTTGGCTGATTCCTTGTCAGCTCTCCCGCTGACACTCATAAAAGGACTTGATTTCAGTGGTAAGTGGATCCTCCACAAATCAGTTCCTAAAGTTTTAACTCCTGTGAGAATTGGCCAACAATCGTGCCACACAGTGTCTTTCATCTGCTACTCTGAAAGGGGCCTGGTGCCCTCTCCTACATTGTGACAGCCAAGAGCCACTGTGGAGACATGGGTGAAGGGACTGAAAATGGTGGCTGCAGAGCTCAGTGCTCGGCTGCTCTCAGGAACCGCAGCGCGAGCTGAGGAGCGGGCGCTGCGGAGGGCACTGCGCCTGGACCCCTGCAGCTGGGAGAGCTGCTCGGGTCTGAGCCACTCTTCGTTCTGAGGATAGAGAGGTGGGACTTCAAGACCATTAACATGACGGTGCCCTCTAAATACACTGGATTTTCAGTGCAGAAACCAGAGAGGCCATGTGCTAGGAGTAAGACCAAAATATAGAAACATGCGAGAATCTGCAGTCAACCTCAACAGGCTTACGGCGTGCTGTCCCTACTTTGCCTGCAGGCCAGGAGAAAACCTCACCATCGCAGATGGAAGATCTTGAATCTTTTTTTTATTATTATTCTTTTACTTGTCAGTTTTTTTGGTACAGGGTCTTACTACACAGCTCAGACGCATGATGATCCTCCTGTCTCAACCTTCCCAGCGCTGGGATTACAGGGGTGCACCACCACACCCGATGTTCCAGGGCTGGCATAGCAGTACAGCATGCAGTACCAGAGATCGAACCTGGGTCCTTGCACTTACAAGGCAGGCGCTCAAACTGCTGAGCTATCACCTAAGCCCTAGATCTCGGATTTTTAATATCACATGTGGTATCTGACCGGACTTAAGAGGCAGGAGAGGACTGAAAGTCAAAAGAAAATACAGAAATAGAAAAAATAATTGGTACCAATTCTCATGAAAAGAATTTTAAAAATCACTTTGATTCATACACTCAAGAATATGGGGTAAGGGCCGGCAAGATAGCTCAGTGGATTAAGTGCCTGATTAGGCAAATGTAGGGGTTTGATCCCCCATGTCACAGGCCCCGCCCTTGGGTGCATTGAGCCTGAGACCCAGTCTAGGTATGGCGGCACACACCTGTAATCCAGCACTGAAGAGTCTGAGCAACACAGTGAGATCCTGTGTTGCTCAGACTCAGGATCAATTAAAAATTTTTTAAAAAATATGGGGTAAAAGACCACTGAGTAGAGTCTTGAGCTTTCCAAAAATTGGTAAACCCTTTACAATGAAAATACTATATGCAAAATTAAATTTAAAATTCATTAGGCCCAGTAGAACAGAGAGCAAGTGAATTAAAAACTAGGTTTATCAATAAAATTTTTTGAAGATTGAAGTCAAGGGAGAAATAAAGATAGAAAACAAGGCAAGGTTGGAAGCTAATATGGAACCCACTGGAAAACTTAGGGAAAATCTTGAGGAAGAGAACTGACTGGAAAAAATAGTTAAAAAACTGGTTAAGGATGTCTGAGAAGAAAGGGCATCAACCACAGATTCAACAAGTTTATTATCCTTAGGAAAAATGAAACCACAAATAGATACTCAGAGTAAAAACATAAAAGAAAATCTTAAAAGCAGTCAGAAAATAATGCTATCTTTTAAGAAAAGCAAGACTCAAGGCCGACTTCTCTCCAGACCTTAAGGAATGGAATGAGATCTTGAAAGTGATGAACCTAGAATTTCATGTTCGGTGAACATATCCTTCAGTGATACAGGCAAGATTGAACTGTACATTTTAAATAGGCAAATCATGTGATATGATTTTATCCTAATAAAGGTGCTATAAAAAATAAAGGCAGAAGAAGTAAGACTTCAAAAACTAAAATCTAAGAGAATCCACTGGCAGCAAATCCAGTAATAAAGTATATACAGTCATACACCACATGACATTTCGGTCAACACCTGACCACAAATGTGACAGCGGTGCCCTATGATTATGTTGAATATTGCCATCACGACATCTGTGCACTTGCTTATTAATGCATTTCTCAGGACATGCCGTCATTTTATATTATTTTATTTTTAGGGAAGGGTCTATAGGGTGTTCAAGGTCTCACTACTAGATTGGGCTCATAGTGATCCACCTGTTTACAGCATCCCAAGAGCTGGGATTACAGGCATGTGCCACCACACCTAGTCTCAACTGCTGTCTCAGCCTGTCCTGAGGGCGGGGCTGGCATGGACTGAACCACCAGCACTTTAATCCACTGAGCTATTTGGCTGGCCCTTATGCCAAGTCATTTTAATACAACAAATGGGGGCTGGGTAGGTAGCTTGGTGGTCTAAGCTCCTGCCTGGAAAGCGCAAGGACCAGAGTTTGATCCTGGGTACTGCATGTGGTGCCAGCCACTGAAACCAGGCGTGGTGGCATGTGCTTGTAATCCCAGCGCTAGGGAGCCTGAGACAAGAGGATCACTATGAGTCCAAGCTGCATAACAAGACCCTGCACCAAATAAATACATCTTTAAAGCAATAAATGATTGTACTAATTAGAACACTTTATGCAGGAAAAACACCTGCCAGATAGAAGAAAAATAGACTGATATGTATAGGAATGGAAAATATCAGGAAGCGTTAATATGTGGGTAAAGAAAACTGAATATAGACTTTTAAAAACAGATAATACAGGGATGGGGAGATAGCTCAGTAGAATATGTGCTACCTGGCAAGCGCAAGGGCCTGAGTTCAATCCCTGGTTCCGCAAAAATAAATAAAATAAATAAAAATAGAGAATATTTAATTTACTCAAACAAAGTAAGAGATTTGGCACAGTGGTGCACATCTGTAAAGCCAGCATTTGGGAGGCTGAGGCAGGAGGATCACTTCATGTTCCAGGTAAGCCTGAACTACAAAGTGAGTTTAAGGCAGCCTAGACTAAGTAGGGAGACCATGTCTGAAAAACGAGGGGCAGAGAATATAGGAACAAAGAGGACATAAGACAAACGGGGGAAAATTATGATGTGGAAGACTTAAAACCAGTAATAAATAACACAGTAACACTAATGGATTAGACACCCACCATTACAGGCAACTTTCCCACAAAGAAAACTTCTTCACATGGCTTTGATGGTGAACTGTTTTAAACATTTAAGGAAAGAATAACATTGGGCAAAACTATTCTAGTCTACTAAAAGGAAGAGACATTCCCATCTTGTTTTATGAAGTCAAAATAATCCTGCTACACAATTTGACAGAGATATAAAGGAAAGGAAAATTACAAGTCTGTCCTGCACAGACTCAAAAATCCTAGGCAAAATTAGCCAACTGACAAAACGTGGGAAAAAAAAGAGAGAAAAAAATATCATAAGCCAATGGTCAGTGTATTTAAAAATGTGCCTTGATTTGGATAATTGTTTTATATATTTTTTGGCCTGTTGTTAGTCTGGCTGCTAAGCTGTGTTTATAATTAACTTGACAAAGAGTTATAAAATGAATAAATTTTTTTAAATAAAATAAATTTTAAAAAAACGGAGGGTAAAAGGAAAAAATGAATTGATATGTGTTATGTATGTGTATGAATTCCTCTTAATGAGTGTAATCTTAGGTACTATAAACATGTACTAATAAAAATTTTTTATAAAGAAAAAAATTAGCCAACTGAATGGATTTTTTTCCTTTTTTTTGGCTGGCTTAGGATGCCTTCAGGGCAGGTCTGGTAAGGCTTGAGGATCTGGGGATCGAACCACAGAATCCTGATTGCTTTGTTTAAGCAGTCACTTAAACAACTGAGCTAATGGGTTGGCCCCCAGCCAACTGAATGAATGTATTTATTTATTCACTTACTTAGTTTTATGTATCTGGTACAGGGTCTCCACAGGGTTTCACCATACAGATCAGACTCATACTGACTCTTCTGTTTTCAGCCTCCCAAGTTCTGGGATTACAGGTGCGTGCCACCATGCCCAGTCTCAGTTGCCCTCCCAGCGTACCCCAGGGGTGGGGGGGGCACAGTACGCCGGGGATCAAACCCTGGTCACTAAAGCAGGCGCCAGTCCTTCAACTGAATTTATTGATAAATTAAAAGAATACACTGGGGAAAGTAGTGCTTACTCCAGAGATAAAAAAATTTGAAATCAGTATCATCTATCACTATAAGAAAATAAAACATAAAAACTCTATAATCATCTGAACAGAGGTAGAAAAAACATTTAACACTGTCAGAAGCTGGTGTGCTGGCACATACCTATAATCCCTGCCTGGGGAGGCTGAGGCAGGAGGATCATGGAGAGTTCAAGGCCAGCTGGGCTACACAGTGACTTTGAGGCCAGAATGAACTATATAGTGAGACCCTATTTCAAAAAGCCAATCACCCAACCAACCAACCAAAGAAACAAAAATAATCCCAGAATACTGGGGAGTAAATGATTTAAAATGTTTTTAAAAGTTAGGTACCACATGCAGCACCTGAACCACATGCAGCACCAGCCCCACCACTGGGCATGCTGAGCTGACTGCCAAGACTGGGTGTGGTGGCGCACACCTGTAATCCCAGTGCTGGGAAGGCTGAAAACAGAAGAATCACTGAGTCCAAGCTGTGTAGTAAGACCGTGTTAACAAATACACAGATGAAAAAAAATAAAGATAGGTTCTCTCTATGTAATCAAGCTTGCCTTGAACCAGAGATCCTTTTGCCTCAGCTTCCTGAATTCTGGGATTACAGGTGTGTGCCATGACACTCAGCTAAAAAAAAATCATAATCTGGTAAGTGATATCTATAAAAATTTACAGAAATCCAGGCACAGTTGTGTATGCCTATAGTCTCAGCTACGAGGGAGGCTGATAAAGGAGGATTACAAATTTGAGGCCAGACTGAGCAGTCTATTTAAGAAAAAAATTTTTTTTTAAATTTAGTACAGGGTCTCACTACGCAGATCGGACTCATAGTGATCCTCCTGTTTTCAGTGTCCCAAGCACTAGAATTATAGGTACACCACCACACCCAGTCTATGTGTGTGTGTATACTCTTTTTTTTTTTTTGAGACAGGGTCTCACTATGCAGTTCAGGCTGCTTTGAGCTTACTTGGTAGCCCAGGATGGTCTCGAACTCACATTGATCCTCCTGCTTCAGCCTCCTGAGTGCTGAGATTACTGACATGTGCCACCACACCCAGCTTCATGCCCAGTCTCAATCACTGTCTCAATCGCTGTCTCAGCGCACCCTTGGGGTGGCACGGCACGATATGTCAGGGATCAGACCCTGGCCACTGCGGTCTGCCTAAGCAGGTGCTACAGTCTGCTGAGCTGTCTGGCCAGCCTCAATTTTTAATTTTCTATGTAGCTTTTAGTAAAAAAGTTCTTATCTTTATGGTACAGCTCTGGAGGAATCGTTCATATAGATTACTACAGCTTAGATTACTTTAAAAAGTTTCAACTTCACACTTAAGGATAAATACCATTTTGGTCAGAAATACCCCAGCTGTATATTTAAATGGCACTCTTAAAAAAATTCTTCTTTGTGTGCATTGTGCTTTCCTCTTCTTTGTAGAAATTCATGCCATAAAGCTGTTAGAGATATTTTTCAAAGCTTTTGTAGTTAATGCATTAAGTTTTTATGTGATGCGGCATCTTTCCATTTGTTCTTATTCATGGAAAGTCTGAGCATTGTTGCAGTCAGTCACCCTCCTTCCCTATGTGGAATTTCAGCAAGCAGGCCTGCTGCATGGGAGCTAAAATCGACTGCTTTGCTTAGCTCTGAGTGATCAGGTGCTGACCAAAGCCAAAGGTCTCTCATGGGGATTGCTGTTACATCCCATCCCTTTTACGCCACCAGCTTCTTATACAGTTGAAAGAAACTGAAGTTAAACATGCCAATGGCTTCAACCTTACTGGATTCTAAAACAAAGCAAATATGAGAAAAGAGGATCTTCCAACCCATTGCAAACAGAAATGTGGGAAAATAAAGCCACACTGTACTACTCGCGCGACGGCTTCCTTCTCTAAGTCACCACACAGCACTGTGTATTTTTGATTTCCGTCTTCATCTTCCTCCTGTGTTTTTCTGGTACTGGGATTAAATCCAGGGCCTTTATGCGGAGTTACACTCTTAATCTTTTTTTTTTTAATTTTGAGATAGGGTCTTGCTAAATTGTCTGGGTTGGGCTAGAATTTGTGATCTTCCTGCCTCAGCTTCCTAGAGTGCTGGGGTTAGAGGTATGCACCACCATGTTTAGCTTCTTCTTTTTAAAATGTAGTTGAAAACATAAATGAAAAGATAAAAGCTACTAGGAAGAGACAAGCATCCCACTGAGTTTTTAAAGTAAAGAGACAAATTTTGCAAGACCACACAAATTAAAAGTGTTATACCACAGAAAACAACACAATGCTAAGTACTGTCCCAGATCCCTGGGTTCTGAAGACCAGTTGTATTACGTACACATTTTATTTCTTTGAAGTTTTCAGTGCTTTACAATGGACCAAGCAGCACTTAATGTGCTTCCACCTCTCCCAGCAGACAGATGCCAGGAAAACTAAGACTGAGGAATAACTACCAAGAATCCTGTGCTCTACTGTAACATCTCCTAAACACAAAATATCGCATTTTCCACGCGGTGAGAGGTAAGGAAGATAAGGAAATGGCCGGAAACGAAGGGCACCTTGCGGCGCTTGCTGCGCTGACCTGAAGGGGCCCAGGCAGGCACTGGGAGCCGCTTCGGATTCTTGCTCCTTTTCAGCCCGACTGTAGGACAACAGCGAAGTGTGGCCCTGCTGACTTTCTAAATGCACAGGATGGGACTGGCAACAGCTCTGAGGAGGGCCAGAAGCAGCTGGACCAACTGCTGACCTGCAAAGTGATGGCTGAGCACACAAAGGGGCTCAGAAGAAACACAGTGTCCCAGAGCTTGAGAGTAAGCAATGGTGAAGATGAGGTCTGAAATGAGATCGATCACATATTTTTAAGAAGATGCTATAGAATAAGAGCTTGCCTGGTGAGCGCAAGGGCCTGAGTTCAATCCCTGGTTCTAAATTAAAAAAACAAAAAAAAAGAAGCTCCCTCTTGGAGTATACACTGCTCCCTGCCCCCAAAGTAAGGCTTAAATACTACTTTTAAAGAAAGCATTTTTTTCTAGAAAGTCGTAGTTTGGAATGAAGTTACTTAAGATAGCAAATAAAACTTTTATGTTACTGTAGCTGCTATTTTCTTTGAGCAGATTATACTTAATATATTTGATACATACTTCCTGTCAGTCTTATAAATTTTATGACTCACATTTTCGTTCTGATTCCATTCACTTTTAGACCTGATCTTTTTATACAATGAAGTAGTATCTAACCATACAGAAGGACAAACTTGACTTTGATAGGTAAGTGGCTACCTTACCTACCGAACTCACAGGTGAAAACACTGGGTCATCCAACTCCCTTGTGTCAGGAACTGAGAGAAAAAAGGTCCAAAATGCACAACAGAATCTTGTAAAATAGGAAAAAAATTATTGAAAATAAATGAGGAACTACGATGGGGGAAGGGAAGGGAAGGGAAGGGAAAGGGAAAGGGAAAAGGAATAAAGGGAAAAGGAAAGAAAAAAACAAAATACAAGATAGTTATACTACTAGTTTCTCTTAGTTCACTGAAAAGAAAGGTTTGCGCCAATATTCTTGGGAGAATTTTTTATACCCATATCTTTTACTGATTATTTACTTTAAAGATAACAATACTCATTATATTAATTATTGTTATTCTATTATGTTGTTATGAAATTTTGTTTTACATTTTTCCATAAAAAATTAAAAATAAAGATCAGAAACTGCACTGTTAATGGGGAAGACATTTGAGGGGGACAAACATAATTTTATGATAGTGCATTATGTTACAGTAACTCACCTACAAGACAATTGTTTCAATATTATATACGTGGTACATTAGAATTTATTTTTTATTTATTTATTTATTTTTATTTTTTTAATTTTTTTTAGGTACATTAGAATTTAACTATTTACTTAGATTTTAAAGAATGTTGGAAGTGTTATTACATGACCACTCAAATCGAGCTTTTGGGTATTCGTACTGGTTCCTGGAGCAACACCAGAGTAATCTAAGGTCTAAGGCATATATAGAATAAACAATTCAGAAATGTTTGACACTGTATGGTACCCTGTTCTCAATAAATATGACAGTAACAGGTGTTTCAAACAGAGGCAAGGTGAACAAACTGGACAAGAAACTATAATTTTATGAAGTGTCTGAGTATATTCTTAAGGAATACCCTTATTTAAAAAACAAACCAGTCACTGTTATCCTAGTAGGATTCTTTAAAATAACTTATCTTATATTTCAAGAGTTAAGTGTGTTTAAAAGAATTAACATTCTTATAGAAGCAACCAACAGTGATAAAAAAAAAAATTAAAAGGCAGCCTTTCATAG
Organism: Octodon degus; assembly: GCF_000260255.1. Lineage (NCBI taxonomy): Eukaryota > Metazoa > Chordata > Mammalia > Rodentia > Octodontidae > Octodon > Octodon degus. The sequence continues at coordinate 2,915,394 of NW_004524646.1, forward strand.
GTAAATGAATCTGTGACTCCAAGACAACCATGCTGAAATTAACCCCAACACTGTTGTTCTGTCCCAGTAGAGCAGTGGTTTCTTATTTTATTTTATTCATTTATTTTTGGTACTGGGGATCAAACTCAGGACCTTGCACTTGACAGGCAGGTATTTATGCTGCTGAGCTATCTCTCTGGTTTCTTTTCTTTTTTTTTTTTTTTGTATTTAGGAGAGGGATTACAGGGTTTACAAGTCTCACTACATAGATGGGATTCTAGTGATCCGCCTGTGTTCAGCCTCCCAAAAGCTGGGATTAGAGGTGCGTGTCACCACGGCCAGTCTCAATCACCACCTCAGGGTGCCCTGGGGGCAGAGCCAGCACAGCACACCAGGGATTGAACCCCTGCTGCTTCTGTCTGTTGCTCAACAGGCACTGTAGTCTGTTGAGCTATCTGGCTGGTGCTTCTCCCTAGTTTCTTATTTAATACAAATAATAGAGGACTATGAATTGGGAACTTCTCCTTCCTTCCTTCCTCCCTCCCTTTTCTCCTTTTTTTTGATACAGGGTCTCGCTACCCAGTTCAGACTCATAGTGATCCTCCTGTCTCAGCCTCCCCAACACTGGGATTATAGGTGTGCACCACCATGCCCGGCTTTGGGGCTGGCATGGAATCCCGGGCGCCCGCAAGGCATGTGGTACCAGGGATTGAAACCCGGCCCTTGAGCTTGCCAGGCAGGTGCTTACTGCGCCCAGCTATCTCCCCATCCCTGAGAACTACTTTCTTAATTACCTTCCTTTTCCCATTCTCTTACCTCTCAATATATCAGGTATGTATAGTATATGACTCGGGGCTCATGATGGCGTAAAGTACACCCCACACAGTGAAACAGGGGAGAAGGGAAGGGGTGATTTAGTGTTAGCCTCCAAATTAGTATCATAAAAAGTATTTAATGTACACATATTTTTTCTTACATTTATTTTATTCTTAATATCAAGAGTCCTAACATTTAGTATTTTATAGGAAGTATTTGTTATCACTCAGTTTTCATGTAATCAGATGAAAGCGCTGTGACTTTCAAGGTGCAGTGCCCTGTGTGCTAGCGGAACATAGCACCGAAGGCTGTTTGTGGGCGTGCGGGGGCCAGTGGGGCCGGTGCAGCTGCCAGGACACTGCAAGGCTGGGCGTCCTCTCAGGCCTCTTCAAAGCCTACCAGAGACAACTCAGGCTGGCGCACGAGAGGCTGAGAGCTTTATCCTTTCTTCTTCCTCTCACCCTGCCTGCCTTTGCCCATTTCAATGTCCTCCAGGAGAAGATGGAGAAAAAGAAATGACAGTCAACCCATCAACTTTCCATACCCAGGGAGCCAGTCATACTAAGCCGTCCTTGGGGTACAGTGAATTGGAACCATTTTTGTGGATTATTTTCTGTTGGCAACAAAGTCCCTTCAGTTTATACTTTATAACTCATTTTCTGCCATGATACATAGTTAAAAAGTGACTTGGATATAACCCCAATATATCCAGTGTAAAAATAAATGGACATTTTCTTACAAATTTGTATACAATGACATCAGTTTTTATGAATTAGCTACAGTTAAGGCATAATTCCCACAAAATCGTCCATCCTTACTAGGAATGATTGAAATTTCAGAGTACAAAATCATTCATTGATTAAAAGATAATTATGTAGTCACTTGTCAGAGAAAGATATAAAAAATGATTCTTAATACCACTGTGAACAAAAATGTGAACATAATACAATTTTTAAAAAATATTTTAATAGTTGCCATTTTTGCCTGTGCTATTAATATATACATTGATTTAGTAATAAATATAATTTCATTACATAGAGTGCAATATTTTTAGTATTCATAACTGGTTGAAATTAATGCTGCTATTATCTCAAGAAAGGGATAAATAAATATCATGCCCAAATTCCAAACTAATGCTCAAGAGGTTATTATTAACAAAAACTATAAAATAAACTTGCTGGGCATTATCTTTTTAAGCATGATTTCTGTAAACGTAACAAGATCACTTTTCTCAGTCCTGATATTTCACATAATGGCTTGAAAAGAAAGCACAACATACAAGTCCTAACATTTCTTTTTTTGCATAGGGAACGAATTATAATTAATATAATTATTTTAAAATGCGGCAATCTTTTAATGAAATGTCTTCATGGCATAGCACTTGTTTTCTGTATGAATTCAGAACGTCGGAGCAATAAAAGTGCTCTGCATAAGTTTATAAAATATGCTTTCTGGATTCAAAGTTTAACAGAAAAATTTCAAAACAGGTCAAAGGTATGACTGTAAAATCCTATGTACATATAAGTGACTACAGGAGGAAATGCCTCGCTGTGGTCCAACACAGTGTACAAATATGAAGCACAGTGCTGGGTATAATTTCCCTTTAGTTTTTCCTCATATTGGTGTAAAGTGACTAAGGACTCCTACAACATGCCCCATCCTACTTGCTGCATACACAGCAGAAGAGGGAAGTGAGGGCAAATTTTAAGTAGAGAATGGGGAAAACGGCAAAAATACAGTACATATGCGTAAACAGTGCACTTTACAAGACAGACTATTTTATTCAGATCCTTTTATAAAGTGCAGTATTACCTAACACACATAGACATGTACCTTAATCCTCTGAAATAGCCATTAGACCAACTGCCAGAAAGAGCAGTGCAAAATTAAAAACACACAGCCTTGCATGCATCGCAGGTGAATCCCAGACACAGGGCGTGGGACTGAAGTTCTTCTATTTTTGTTTTATCTTTTAGAAAAAGATTAATAAGCACATTATCATCATATGTAACAATAAAATAAAAACAATAAGTTAAAACTCTCAAGAAATAAGTATATATCACACATAAAGTTCATTACAGCATCTTTTCTGGAAACAGAACTTTTTCTCAGATAAATCACTACCCAAAGGGTGTGAATCTCTTCAGAGCCCACCTGGTCCAACAGACAGCAAGGGCTCGGCAAGTCCTGCTGCCAGACACCTGCAAGACCTGTGGCTCAGGCATGGGCAATCTGATCAGTCCCTACCTACTCTAACCAAAACTATTTGTTCTTTCAAGAATGGTCCCGGTGTCCTCATGGCAGGTCACTAAAAATACCCCGTGTTCTATTCACAGTAACATTCTCTATCCAGTGCTTTTGGATGAGGATAACCAACAGGTTTTCCTGAAAAAATCATTAAGAGGCAGATTCCAATGAGACCAAGGAGACACTTTTTTGTTGTTTTTAAAGCACAGAACATCACCTCAGGCACATGCTGAGGCAAACAAAGGTGCGATGGCTCACTGCTGACATCCCTCCCCCTCCTCTGCCACTCAGTCTGAGAACTGGAAGAGGGTCTCTGGGTTGGTGCTGTCCGCGGGGTTGCTGGCTGGCAGCGCCTTGGTGGGCGTGGTTTTCCCATGCGAATGGGAGGAGGACGAGTGGGAGCTCTCACTGGAGCTGCTGCGAGTCTCCGTGCTGGTGCTGGTCTTTTTCATTTTCCTTCTCTTGGCCAAGGGGGCCTTATCGACATTTTGAAGGCAAAACCCCTCTCTCTTGTATTTGTTAAAGGCCTAGTGGGGGAAAGAGGGAAGCCCTGAGAAGACAGAATGTTCCACTTTCTTGCCATTTATGACTCACACCAGAAGAAAATTTTCCATAGGCAACCACAGATTCCAGTTGTTCTGAGAACAACTTCCTGGCAGGGGAGAGCAGCTCATGGGAAAAGATTTCTGAGGGCTGTGCGTGTGCCTCTAACCACCTGGGCCACACAGGAGTCCGTGTGTGCTCACCCGTGTGTTACTGGGGACTGAACCTCAGGCAGGTGATTTACCACCCAGCCTCACCTCCAGCTCTTGAGCATCTGTTAAAGACATCGGCCCCACATCCCAGGAAGGAACGCCGACTGGAAATTCCTGAAGAACCAGCACGCTCACCATTATTTGACGGGCTGTGTTGCTAAGATTTACATTTCCCACCACAAAGTCCCCACACAAGCAGACTCAGGCCTCCCCAGAGCACAGCGCCCTGACCTTTCTTTGCCTCTGGTATAGGCAGGCCCGCACTGACTCTACCACCTGGCATGACAGGGCACTGAGGAGAACTGCGTCCTCCCAGGTAAATCCTGAGTTACTTTTTCCACTTCCCATATTTTCATCTATTACTTTTTAAAGTTCAGTGCTGAGCTGAGAAACACTACTCCTTTTCCTTTCTCAAGATAATCCCCTCAGCAATAATTTTATTTTTCCCTCACTCATCTACTCCTTAGACCAATGATCTTCTTGCATTTGCTTGGCACAAAGGTGCACAATGTACAGTTAGTAATGTACAGTCTCAGCCCAAGAGCTCATACAACTTTACTTTAAATGTATTAATGGAGAGGCGGTCTGAGGCTCGCAAATAAGCACATTGGAGGGGCCCCCTTTCCAACCACCTTCCCAGGCATGAGCAGTGCAGGCCTTACGTGGAAGGTTGCTTTCACACAGGTCTGCACAGCAGCTCCTGACGATCCCAGAATGTCGGGAGTCATGAGAGGATTCGAGGACAGCTGGCTGCCATCTTGAAGCCATTCATTGTACCTCAAGCTAGACATTTTAAGCCTTTTATTTGGATCAACTGTAAGAAGTCCTGTGGGAATAAATAAGTTATTTTAGGATTTGCCATTTCAAACAGTTTAAAAACCGACCTCAGACCTCAATTTCAATCATGTTCACACTGAATGATGGTTTCAGTAAGGGTTCAACCTCCTACCAAGGTAACTGCACATTTCATACACATGTAGTCTGCTAATGGACACTGAGTGCTCATAATAAGGTCACAACCACCTATGTCTAGAAGGCTTTTTTCTACCTGGCTTTTCAATCAGGAGAAAATCACCATCCAAAACAGACTCCTACTGCTGACTTACTAAGCCCCAAGTGAACAGACAGCACCCAGCTCCTCTTTGTTCACCAACCACCTTCCACAAGTCAGGAGTGGAGTGAAGCAGTTGGGTCGTGGAGGCAGAGACTCACAGAGGAACAAGCAGGAAACACAAAGATGAACTCCCAGCTGGTCTAACACGAGGGGACAAGTGCAGTGTGTGGGAGCAGGCCGCGATAGGGGCTAACCTAGGGAGCTGGAAGTCCTCCCAATGGGAAGAGGGACAGACAATGAGGAGCTCCATGGTGAGAAGAGCAAGTGTAGGGAGAGGAAGGAATCCGAACACTGGCACCTGGGAGGAGTGCAAGCATTCCACAATGGCCAGGGTGACAAGGAAGGAGAGGTAGGCTTGCATTCTGAATGCTAGGAAAAGGAGTCTCACCTGAAGCTAGCAGAAATCCTCCAAAAGATTCTTACCCGAAAAGAGTTATGGTCACATTTGTCACTCTGGTCATAGGTGATGGACAGGTAAAGTCAGAGGAAGTGAGACATGTTGGAAGGATGCTGCAGGACTTTAGCCAGAGCAATGATGGCAAGATTAAAGGAAAGGGCCTGTGGATGGGAATGGGTGGTTAGTGAACCTGCAGAGCTACAGGACAGGCTATGGAAAGAGGGGACAGCGCTGGTGGCCACATGACGCCAAGGTGCTTCACTCTGTGACCTTGTTTCTGGGCAGTGCTGCCATCTAAGAGGAGACAGGAGGAGGAACATGATTAGGAAAAAGCAGGGTGGAAAAGTATGGGTTTGTTTTGGATGTGAGGCCTAAGAGACTAATGGAAGCCAAGCTCCAGTTTACACTGGAAATGTGGATAAGACTAGTGTGGAGAGTTCTGACAGAAAAACAAGGCCAAAGATAGAAGCCTGAGAAGCCTGTAAGGATACAGGTGGACTCCCTGAGTAATTTATGAACACACATGTGTGATGGGTATGATTCTACTTAAGGCAGGACGCATGGCACACGATACCAAAGTGCATAACATTCTTACCTTGGATCAAATCCTTAGCCTCTTGGGACACATTCTTCCAGGCTTCCCCTTCAAAGGAGAAATCCCCCTTTTTAATTTTCTTCATGATTTCCACTGCGCTAGTGCACGTCAAGCTTCTGTTGTGAGACTGGAATGGAACCTGCCCTGACAACATTGTGTACTAGCATGGAAAAAAGTAAAACAGAATGACTGCCAGGATCACTGTCCACGCCACTCAGTAAGCCTACTACTAACTCAACCAGCATGATATGCCAACTATTACGACCAGTATTGCTGGGTTTAAATTATGTGATTCTATTGTTGCAGTAATAAATACACTTTAAGACTCATAAATAAAGTAGTATGGCTTTTTGTGATACCAAAATTGAAAGCCATTTTAATAATTACATTAGTTCCCTCTTACCAAAGGAGTAAGATGTTACAATTTTAGTTAATTATGCAGCAATCAGCTTTTGTTGAGAGTAATTTTCTGAGCCAAGCATGGCGGTACACGCTTGTAATCTCAGCACTCTGGGAGGCTGAGGCAAGAGGACTGCAAATTCTAGACCAGCTTTCTGGGGATGTAGCTCTGTGTGAAGGATCTGGGTTCAATCTCTGTAGCAGGGGAAAAAAGAGAACAATTTTCTATCTAGAAATCATCTGCAAATGGTGTAACAAAAACCAGGGGATATACTTATGTGTGTATAAATGCAGACACATCTATATGTCTGTCTCTATATAGGTATTTTATATGCCTATGAGGGGAGAACACATGTATACAAGAGAAAATTAGAAAAATAAACGTAGCAGAGTATTAGATGTTTGCAATATTATTCTATATTTTCTAGCTTTTAATTTTCCAAATAAAATTTTGAGAACAGAATGAAAAACTAAGGTCTTGGAATTAAGTGCCACCTCACAGGTATGTTACAGACCCTATTTTACATTTTCTAAAATCTGTGCATTAAGTGTTGAACTTTTGTATTTTCTCCTGAATTTGTATCTGGAATCTCTCCCCTTCCACGTGACTACAGTTAGAGCTAGGGCCTTTATGGAGGTAATTAAGGCTAAATGAAGTTCTATGGTAGGGTTTTGCTCCAACAGGATGACGGCCTTAAAACAGTGCACACTGGGAGTGCTCTGTGTGAGCACACAGGAGGCAAGTGGCCGGCTGTAACTCAGGGCAAGGGTGCACTCCAAAAACCAGTGTTGCTGGCAGTCTGACTTTGGTCAGTTCAGCCTCCCAGAACTGCAGGAAAAGAAAATGCTGCATTCAAGCCGTTCAGTGTGTGATATTTCATAGCAGAAGCACAAGCAATTTAATATGCTGTGTAAGCAGTATTTAAATGAAGTTCTGTACATTTTAGACAGGAACTGTACATGGATGGCATATACTGCTGTAATCAAAGTCACAGGTCACATAGGACATATATATGTCTTTTCCCAGAGTACTGATTTTATTGGATGAGGGTAATATATTTTCTTTTTTTTTGTGGTGGAACCGGGGATTGAACTCAGGCCCTTGCGTTGCCAGGGAAGCACTTATTCCACTAAGCCATCTCCCCAGCCCGAGGGTAATATATTTTCATGTTAAAATATTCATGTTCAAATTTATTAGATGCAAAATGCAAAGAGGCCATACATTTCAAAGGCAAATCAGGAAACTCCAAATAAATTCTGGCTTGCCGTGGGACAGTTCAGACTCCGTCTGTGTATGTCTACACAGATGCACGCACTTTGCAATGCATTCTGTTTTTATGATAGCTTCATGCAGGTGCTAAGTCTGCTCATTTTCTTCTGTAACTATCTGATCATGTATCTAAAAGGCAAGAGTTTTACAAACCAAAACCATAACCCAATATCATACCTAAAAAACCAGCATTAATTCCTGTCATTTAATAGCTAATCAATGTTTAAATTTTCCTCACTGTATAGTTTTATACATTTTACATTTATGGCAATTAAATCTTTATGAATGATTTATAATAAGAATTTAATAAATAAATTTAAATTACAAATTACTTGAATCAGAATTCAAGGAAAATATAAACATTGTTTCTTAGGGTCTTGATATATAGGTTCCCATATTCTTTTCTCACAATTTATTTGGTTAAGAAATTGTGGTTTGTCTTCAGGAGCTGCCCACAGTCCACCTGGACGTGGTAATGTATTCCGTGGTACTACCAATCTAGTTCATGCCCTAGATTTCTTAAAACTCTTGATGATCAGATCTAGAGGGAGCAATGCTTCTATCCACGCAGGTATAAACAGTTATTTCTGCAGAAATGACATTCAGAGGTTCCAAGACACCTTTCTGTACATCTAAGACCCTTAAAACTTTCAAGAGTTTGATGATTATAATTCGCCTAGATGTAACATGTGTTCTTTTGTTACAGAAAAGAAAACTGATACTGAAACTGAAAGGCTCTTTATATTTTGGGAAACATTGTTACTAATAAAAATGTCATCAAGTTAAGCCCCTATAACTCTTTTTGTTTTTGTTTTTGTTTTTGTTTTTGGCAGAATTGGGGATTGAACTCAGGCCCTTGCGCTTGCCAGGCAAGCACTTATTCTACTGAGCCATCTTCCCAGCACAGCCCCTATAACTCTTGAATCTACAGAATATTTGTTTACTTTTACTAAGAATAATCTTATTCATAAATTACTTTAGTTTGAAAATAATAAATGATGATTTAAAACTGCTCAGATGAAAGTCACATAAAGCTTAAAAATAAAGACGCAGCATTCTGTAGGAGCAAGCGACTAGCCAATGAGGGGAAATACACTGACACCAAAATAAATCCCAGATGGAGTACAGATCGAAGGATAAAAATAAAATGGGGTAATTCTAGAGGAAAATTTGCGAGAATATTTTTATAATATTGGGTTAAGGGTAGGTGTGGAGTGGCAATCTAACATCAAAGCCATACACCGTAAAGGAAGAGCCTGACATACGAATACACGGAAAAACAAACACAAGACAAAGCAAAAGCTCTAGCTAAACCTCTCTAAAAATAAAACCGAAATCTCCTATTATTATAAACAAAGTTTCCAAACCAAGGATAGGCCAGAAAAACATTTTCAATATTGATGTTAGATGAAGGATTAAAATCCTTGATAGAGGTTTACAATTTAGTAAGAAAAGTCTCCTCATAGGAAAATGGGCAAAGCTCACAAAGAGCAATTCAGGAAAAGCACAGACATCCAGGTGCATGAAGAGATAGTCAAACTGAATATTTATCAAAGAAATGCATGTAAATTATAAGAATAATGGGTTTAACTTAAGATAAAAATTGACGGCATCCAATGTACTTGCATACAGTTGGAATGTAACCCAGTAAATCTTTCTAGAAGGTAATCTGGGTATTATGCTGAGATAAAACTGTGTGTACTCTTCTCCTGAGAATTTATCCCAATGAAATAATGAGACAAATGCAAATATGCATATAAATATTAATTACTGTAGTTTATAATCAGTGAAAAATAGAAAAATGCTAACTGTTTATTAGTAAAGAAATGGTCAAATATATTTTGGAGACCCAAACTACATGTATAATAAAGTCCCATGACTAAAAACTCCACATTTACATACATGCACCACACAACGTGTAGGAGGGCATAAAGCTCAGATGCGTAGGAAGGAGAGGCTAGTGAAGAAGAAGCCTGAGAAGCACATTTGAATGGTAGAATCACAAGTGCTCTTCACTGTGCTCCTTATGCCTTGCTGCACCGTCTGAAAATTTCCCCTAAGAACATGCATTACAAATTAGGAGGATGTAAAGTTACTTTGAGGTAAAAATATGCTGAGATTTTTCTACCTTATGTTCAGTATTTGATCAAAGCAGCCAAGCAAATTTTTGGAAAGCACACTCACCATGATAACTATGAATTGCCATAAATGTTTCTGGTTTTATCTATTAAATCATTAATTTATCCTAATTATATTTTCAGGCCAAAAATTCATAGAAGTTACCATGTTTTTGTATTAACATCTAATTCTGCTATTTTTACATTAAATCCAATGCAGTGTGTTATGAAGACATTACTACTTCTTTTTAACCACTTACATTCATGTAAGTCACAGGCAACTTCAGTATTTCAAAATAACCAAATTAAGTTTTAAGAAATGGAAATACTCTTTGGTAAGGCCTTTAATTGGTCATATAGAAACCAATTTGTCATTTTCTCTCCATAAATTTAAGAAGAAATGGGGGCACAGATACACTAAGTACGGAATATATGGAGGACATAAAGCACGAGACAGGCATAGACTATTAAGATGAACTCACCAAGATGACGCCCAAGCTCCACAGGTCACAAGACTCATCGTAGCCATTATGATTCAATAGCTCTGGGGCTGCGTAATGAAGAGTAAAGCACGGGGTCTTCAGAGGTTGATTGTCAGGGGGCTTGAGGCGTGCAAACCCAAAATCAATTACTTTAATTTCCAAATTGTCATTTTCATCAGTGAATAATAAATTCTGTAAGATACCAATTCTTCAGTTAGTTTCTCATTAGATATCAAGGGATCTGCTGCTCCCATTTATCGAATAGTTTCTCAGTATATATTATTGATAAAGTCCCTGAGACACAACAATGTTAAAATCAGGCCTAGCAATAATCCTACAATGGTTCCCCAGTGCTCAACGGCAGTAAGAGATTCATGCCTTTCATTTTAAATGAAAAGCTAGACAAGATTAAGTTTACAGAGGAAGGCCTGCTGAAAGCCAAATGTGGCTGACCACTAGGCTTTTTGCCCAGTTAACCAAACAGTGAATACAAAGGCAAAGTTCTTGAAGGAAATCAGACATACTACTCCAGTGAACACAAAAATAACAAAGACCCCTCTTGCTGACATGAAGGAAGTCTGAGTGGCCTGGTTTGAAGATTAAGTCAGCTACAACCTTCCTTCAAGCCAAAGTCTAAAGAGGAGCAAGGCCTCAACTCTTCAATTCTATGAAGACTGAAGAGATAAGGAAGCTGCAGAAGGAAAACAGAAGTGGCAGAGGTTGGTTCATGAGGATTAAAGAAAGAGACTATTTCCACAACATAGAAGTTCAAGGTGAAACAGCAGGTTCTGATGTAGAAACCACAGCCCGGCAGCGAGAAGATCCAGCTGAGATCACTGATGGCAGTGGCTTTGCCAAGCAGACTTTCAGTGGAAATAGAACAACCTTCAATTTCAAAGTCAAAGCTTTAAAGGGCAGGCTGACTCTCTTGTGAGGAGCTAAAGTAACTGATGACTTCAAGGGAGGCTAGGTCTCATTTAGCATTCTATAAATCCTAGGGCCCTGAAAAATTATACAAAATCTACTCTGCTTGTGCTCTAAAAAAAGAACAACAAAGCTGGATTACCAACATACCTATTTACAGCATGGCTTGCTGAATATTTTAAGCCTACTGTTGAGACCAAATGCTCAGGCAAAAAGATTCAGTATCTCCACTCATTGACAATGCACTGGGCCACTCAAGAGCCCAAGTGGAGATGCATAACATTAATGTTGTCATCTGCCCACTTGCACAGTATGCATTCCACAGCACATGGATTAAGAAGTAATTCTGGTTTTCAAGTCTGTGTGTGTGTGTGTGTGTGTGTGTGTGTGTGCACGGGCATTTTGCAATGCCAGGAATGAAACCAGGGCCTCACACACAGTAGCAAGTGACTAACCTCTGAGCTATATCTCCAGTCACACTGGATATTTATTTATTTGTATTTTAGGACAGGGTCTACAGGGTCTCACTGAGTAGATCAGACTCATAGTGATTCTCCTATTTATAGCTTCCCAAGTGCTGGGATTATAGGCATGCACCACCATGCCCAGTCTCAATCACCCCAGGGGCAGGGCTGGCACAGCAGACCCGGGGATCTAACTCCAGGGACTTTGAGTCTGCCTAAGCAGGCACTTTAGTCCCTGAGTTATTTGGCCAGCCCTTCAAGTTGAATTTCTTATTTATTTATTTATTTATTTATTGCAGAACCGGGGATTGAACTCAGGCCCTTGTGCTTGCCAGGCAAGCGCTAAATTGGACTTTTTAAGGAAGAAACTTTGTAAGCCCACTGCTGTCATGGAGAGTGATATCTCTGCTGGATCTAGGCAAAATAACCTGAAAACCTGGAAAGGATTTGCTACTCTACATGCAACTTAAGAACATTTAAGGGCTGGGGAGATAGCTCAGTAGAATAAGTGCTTGCCTGGCTAATACAAAGGCCTGATTTCAATCCCTGGTTCTGGAAAAAAGAAAGAAAGAAAGAAAGAAAGAAAGAAAGAAAGAAAGAAAGAAAGAAAGAAAGAA
>NW_004524646.1:2927669-2930501 GCF_000260255.1 Octodon degus
TGGGGTTCACTTGGGGAAGAGGACAAAACAGGAACATTAACAAGAATGGGAAAAATGGATTCCGAGTCTGAAATCTACCATGGATAAAATGCCATTAAGCAGCATCACGTGCTAGAGAGAAACCCTTCAGGAAAGGACAAGCCAGTCAATGGAGCACCTTCCCTGAAGCCACCACCCCCGATGCAGATCAGTCTGCAACCGCCAACACCGGGCAGGCCTGCTCTGGTGCGCCGATGAAGGCTCGCTGCAGGTGTGGAAAGCCATCAGACATTCTCAGCAACAAAATATTTTAAAATTAAGGTATGTACATTGGTTTTTTTTTTTTTCAGATAATACCATTGTACAAACAAGAGACTACAGTATAGTATAAAATAACTTTTATGTGCATTGGGAAACCAAAAAATTCCCACATGTGTATTATTGTGATCTCCACTTTATTGTAATCTGATGCCCAACCTCCAATATCCCTGAGGTGTGCATGGATTTGTTTACCAAATAAAGTAATAAAAAAGTGCATAATATCTAGGATAGTATATTAAGGAAAACATGTTACAGACATACATTTCATTTGAGAAATATTTTCTCCAAAATAGTACTTAAATATATTCTGATGTTTAGGGCTATACCTAAAATATTAAGATGACACTGTTATTTTGAATTATACATCCACTCAGACTTCTAGATCACTAAGGATTTCCTGCATTATTTTTATGCTTGACATATACTTAATAAATGTTACCCGTACCAATGTACAAATTATTTTAACCAGTACATCCAGTGAATCAGATTGTACTGCCATTGCCTTTATACTGATCAAGCTATTCCCAGCTATGGAATATAATTTGCTTTGTTAATATTATTCTAGTCGAAATAAAAGACATCATTCAATCCCTGGTACTAAAAAAAAAAAAAAAAAAAAAAAAAAAAAAAAAAAAAAAAAAAAAGAAAGAAAAAGAAATAGAAGGCTTCATAGATAGCTTCTTTCATACAAAGAAGAAAACTCTTCTAAGCCTCTCACTTAAAAGTTGACAATGAATAAAGTAGGAGGAAAGAAAAGCAAAAACTTAACTGAATTTCTTAAAGTTTCTGTCACACAATGCTTAATCCCTAATTGGTGACACTGATGCCACAGCTGGGGCTCACGGATGTTTTCTTTCAGCGAATAACACTTAGAGCCCTCTGCAGAGCAGGGGGCAGCACATCTGCTGCGTCTTTACTGCAGCCTGCCACGTCGCTGGAGATCCCTTAAACTTATTCCACAGTAAGACTGGAGGAGGATTGCCCTGATTCAGCTCTTGAAGTGGAGGGATGACTTTCACTGGTGACCTTCATCGACTCCTCCAATTCCTGAGCACCACTTGCCTATCTGCTCTCCTGATACACCATGGGAGTCAGACAGCACCCTGTGGAGCTGTGTGGACCAGACACAGCCAGGAATGGTAGAATGTACCTGGTCAGCTCCCTTTTATCCTCCTTTCCTGTTCTAAGGAAACTAATTTCATATATATAACTTTTCTTAATCTTTCAAGAGCATGGGGTCAGTTTTAAAAACACAAAGCAAAGAACGTACTAAGAAGAATGTCACCCTGCTTCTAAATTTATCTGATTTTCACTTAGAACTTAAATTTACCTATGTGGAAAATGAAAGGCACATAATCAAAAGATAAATAATCAGATCTTAAAATGCTACATGGGAAAAGGATTAAACCTTTAGTTGAAGATAATATACTATGCCATTTAAAAGTCAAAGTGAAAGCTATATGATTATGAAGCTGTTAGTTCAAAGATACTTTATTGTTTCTCTAAAATCTGGTTCAGTTTAAGATTATAATTATAGCCTGCCTAGCAAGTGCAAGATCCTGAGTTCGATTCCCGATACAAAAAAGAAATTATAATTACAGTAGAACGTCCTCAATAATTTGACAATTCTGCTTCATTTCAAATGAGAGAAAAGAAGAATTAAGCTACACAGTATCTCTTAACTAGGAAAGTAGGAAAGCAAATTTAAATTCTACCACAGAGGACAGTTGCCTCATTTGATACTCATGAGGTGACAGATGGCCAGTTATCAAAGAATAAAACATGTGAAAATGAATTTTATACAGTCATGGAACAGATCTTTTCCATTAAAAAAAACTACATGCCTGTTCCTTGTCTATCAAGAAAACATTTAAGTGGTGTGCTTTCACATTTAAAAATAGACAGTTAATCTCCAATGTACAGAGCACCATATTTTCGGTGGGCGTCACGTAGGAGAGTGAGAACTTTGATGAAGGAAGCAGAGGGGGAGCTATCATAGTGGCAAGTTCACAAAACACAATTCACTGTGGATTAATTACTCTTCATGTGAATAACAGGAATATCAAGTACACAGACAGAAGCTTAAATACTTTAAAGAAATAAATCAATTATAGTCAGCCTGCCATATTTGTGAGTCCTGGAGCCATGGGTTCAACCAAGTCAGGATCAAAAACTTAAAAAAAAAACCAACAAAACACAGCTATATAAAACACGTTTTTCTTACCATTGTTCTCCATCCAACACAGCATGACAACTACTTACATAGCATTTACATTACATTAAATATTATAAGTAATGTAGGGAAGGTTTAAAGATTATTGGAGAGTTTGTGTAGATTATATGCAAATAATGTATCCTTTTCCATAAAGGACTTGAACATCCTTGGATCTGAGTATCTGCCAGGGATCCTGGGTCTAATCCTCCAAGGATACTGTGGGATGGTTGCATAGTTCAATGAATAGGTTTCCATTTTTAAAACATCTTCTTCTAATAACTCAATATACTTAAAAAGGCAAAAAAAAAAAAAACAAA
>NW_004524646.1:2930781-2940119 GCF_000260255.1 Octodon degus
GTGAGACCCTGTAGACCCTGTACTAAATACATTAAAAAAAATTAAATGTATTTGAAACACATAGGAACATGGGAACAAAAATAAGTTCTATTTTGGAGAAAAAAAAATACATATAATTTTTCATGGGGAAAACGATTCTTTTGTTTTCTTTTTATAAATCATGTTTCTTTGTTTTTAATTTACATTATCATTGTGCTGATTTTCAAAAAGGAGGATTTTTCACATTTTGATATTAATGAGGTATCTGTGTTAGAACTTTAATAATCTTTTGAAAGGAGAAATATATAAAAAGCAGCTCCTTTTGCATTGCTACACAGTTCTATAAGTATTATAGTTTGAACAAAGAAAAGCTCATATAAAGATGGAACAATTTTTTATTAAACCATGACAATGCTTTGTGTGTAAGTATGTAGAATTCCATTATTACATTTCTCCTCAGAGCTAATTGATTTGATTGCAAATGTGAAAAATAAACTTTAAGAATACATTATTTTAAAAAACCTTCTCCAAAAACGGATACATATAGAAGAGATATTATTTTCTGCTGCAAAATTTTCCACAGCTATTTTTATTCCACAACTGTTGCATAAAGTATTTTTTCCATAAAAGGCTCTCACACTTACAAATATAACTTCAAGAAGATCAGCTGGCCAAAAAATGACAGTTTTAGAGTGACACAGAAAAGGAGAAAGAAACCTAAGAGGTATGTTTTCAAGCATCTACTTCAGAGCTCTAGTGGGAAAGAACACACCGCCCTAAGATCTCACATCTGTTGGAGGACTTTTAATAATGGTGCTAGGTGTACAGAGGCAGGCACAGGGCTTTGTACCTCAGGTTTGAGATCTCTGTGCACGACTCCGACATCATGCATGTGGCTCACGGCTGAAACAAGCTTCCGCATGATGTAGCTGGCTTCAGTCTCACTGAAGTGTTTCTTTTTCTTGATGCGTTCAAACAGCTCTCCCCCATTCAGAAGTTCCATCACCAGAAATGTATGAAGCTAGAAAAGAAAAAAAGTAATAATTTGAGAGTCTTAATGAAAAGAAGTAGAAGTTTATTAACATAAAATACTATGGACTACATCATCGATAAATTTAAATAATCTTTGATTAAAATAACCAACAGCAATCCTTGAATTTTAGAGGAAAGAGCTGAAAGATAAAGAGGCATTACCAAAATAGAATTCTATTTTGGAAATGGAAAATTTCAACTACAGTAATGAAATCTTCATATACCCTTTTCCGGACTAATTTTTGCATTTGAATTCCATTCCAACTTTCCCTCTTGAGTTTACACATTTTCTTTCTAAAGTGTGACCCAGTGAATAATGAGTTGTCTGTTGTAAATAATGTAGAGATTACCAATTAGGTGTGGGCTTGGCACACCCACTTAATAGCAAATTTACCTTTTAAAAAATTTTCTTTGATAATTTTAGAGGGTCAGCAGATTAGCTTCTGGGTTCCTGTTAACACTCTCCACAAATGCCCCATAGCTCACAGGGTGTGGGGTTTTTAAAGATGTTTTTTGTTATTTGCTTTTGTCTGGTGCTTGGGAGCAAATCCAGGCCATGATGCATATTAAGCAAATGCTCTATCACTGAACTACATCCTCAATCCCTGCTTGTTTTTCTTAAAACTTGCTTTTGATCCCAGTAGAATTATAAAGTTCATTATGCTATATATAAATTTCACATATATTTCCATAAAGAAAATAACATAGGAGCTACTGAAAGGCAAAGGACTTTTATCAGCTCTTAAGCAAACACAACTAGTTCAGAATAAATTATGTCAATACTTGGGTTCAGGTACTACACACTGCAGCACCAACAGCACTCAACAAACGTTTCCAGAATTAAGCTCAAGGGCCTGAGTTCAATCCCTGGTTCCACCAAAAAAAAAAGAAAACTTCAAAAAAATTGCTTCATAAAAAAACTGTAACTACATTATTCTGAAAATACTAGACAAACTGTAAAGAGTGAACATCATTTTTAATAAGAAAATTACTTCTGCAGTGTTACAGATCAAATTAATTGTTTTCACATCAGATGAATAAAGTACAGGCTAAATGTTCACTGCAAGTATAGACCAGTGAGCTTCAAAACAAAGATAAGCTGAGGCCTGAAAGCCACTTCTGTTCCTTATGATTCTGGGGATGCTGTTTTACCTCTATGAACTTGAGAACCCTTATCAATAAACTGTACATAAAATGAGCAAATGTAGGTATGCCATCTAGAATAATGACCCTCCAAAGGTACCTAGCTCCTCAGAACCTGTGGCTGTTAACTTATATCCTGAAAGGGACTGCAGATATGGTTAGTGAAGGATCCTGGGAGGGGAAGACCATCCTGAACTATTCATCAGGGTCTGTTTTGACATGGGACAAAATAAACAAGAGATTCAAGTATGGCACAAAACGTAGGTGTCTTCTATAAGTTAAAAATGGCAAGAAAACAAACAGTGCCTGAGTCTCCAGAAGGAACCAGCTATGCCAACGTTTAGACTCTAAACCAGTCAGACTGATTTTGGACTTCACATCTGCAGACTGTGGATAACTTTGTATGCTTTAAGTTCATCGTGATTTCTTACAACAGCAACAGAAAACTCTTGGCCTGTATAAAGCACAGATCATGGCACGTAGATGACCTGTTCTGCTGGAAAAGACTGGCTATGGGCATGATCTAAACAATTCTGTCTTCATCCTGGAAAACCCAAAATACAAATTTCAACAACTGCACATTAGAATGTATTTATACTAATGTGTATAAGATTATGCCATGAGATAGTTTACATTCTAGTAAATTCTGAATATAGAAATAGCAAGTAATCAACTTGTGACATAAGTAAAACACTAGGGCTGTAGTTCCTGAGATCTAACATCAGTCTGAAGGTCAAATATTAAATGTGTTGGTTGGGATACAGCTAGTGGCACCGATACAAGACTCCAGAGTGGGGTGTCTAAGGACATCCACTGCTACCTAGATTGATAATGTGAGTTTCTCCTTTATCTGCACAACAGCTATTATCCAGTCTCTTCCTGAGCAACTCTAGTGGACAGGGCATGCACTACCTCCACTACAGCTGAGTAGCTCTACGAGGTGGGAGTCCATGGAGGAGCAAGAGGGGTGGTTCCTCCTGAGTCCTTGTTTTAGAGGTGACCCTTTATGGACTGTGAGAACCAATGAGCAAGGAGGAGGAGGCAATGCCAACTTGTGTACTGATTGTATAATATGAAAACCAGGCTATGTTCCTGCCTCCCTAAAAGTGCGAAAGCAAAGTAATTACTAGTTGGACTACGTGAGCTCAAGCCCCAGCCTTAATCACCTAGACTGAGTTTCCGTTTTCTCATTGGCAGAGTTAAGGTAAGGACTCTGGTAACATGGGAAGATATCTGGAGCAGCAGTTATTATAGACACCAGTCACTGAAGAAGCTACTTGTGCTGTTGCCTGACCTTGCCATAACATGTCATTCTTGGTCACAGTGCACTGAGAGGGCAAAAGCTGTGGTGGAGAACTGAGGCCCAGTTCTCCTGGTCAAGGATGTCGCAAGCTTGCGGCGAGGACAGCCCAGAATTGCACATCAGACTTTCTCTGCTAGACTTTTGCTCACTATCACATGATCATGGTACAAGTCTCCTAACCTTCTGGAATCTCAGCTTGTTCAAGGATTAAAAAAAGGGCAAAGCACATTCAGGACTGCTTTTAGGTCCTGTGTCTCCATGTAGTCTTGAAAAGGATTAGGACTAGGACATGTCTCCTAGTCTTAGGAGGAAAAGAATACTGTCATTGAGTAATTTGTGACTTGAGAGATGGCAGTGGGAGGGGCTGACAAATGACAGGGACCTGACAGAATGACACTCCTTCAATAACCCAAGTGGCAGGGCTGGGGATACAGCTCAGCGGCATGAGCACCTGCCTGGCAAGTGCAAGGTCCTGAGTTTGATCCCCAGTACCACACACACACACACACACACACACACACAAAAAAAAAGCCCAACAAAGCCAAGTGCCATGCTTCTCTATTAGTTTCCTGTTAGAAAGCAAGTGGAAGACGGGGTAGCCAGAGCTGGCTGGCAGTTCAGCAGAATTTGCCACCTGGAGCAGGAAGATGAAAGGGAGTATCTTCGGCCCTTTTCCTGTTTGCCTTTAGCTTGTGGTAATTTGGATTAAGACTACAATCTACTTTAGAAGTGAAAAGCAAACTGAAGGCTCAAAATTACTAAATACTGAGAGGCGTGCCAACATGTGACCACTGAACTATGGTGAGCAACAGCTGCACTGGCAAAAAGCACACCAGTGACAGTGACAGTGTCACTGAGCTCCTGCCCCTG
This sequence comes from Octodon degus, assembly GCF_000260255.1. Taxonomy (NCBI): domain Eukaryota; kingdom Metazoa; phylum Chordata; class Mammalia; order Rodentia; family Octodontidae; genus Octodon; species Octodon degus. The sequence continues at coordinate 2,935,109 of NW_004524646.1, forward strand.
GCTTCCGTCCATGGCATATGTAGGGATGAGTGAGGGAAGCGGGAGAGGTGAAAGGATGAGTTGATCTGGGGTGGGTGAGAACGTGTGTGGTGGTCGTTCTGCTTTTCCTAGTGGTTGGTGGTGTTCTGTGTTCCTGATGACACAGCAGACCCCAAACTGGTGGAAACAGAACCTTGTACGCAATTTAGCTAGCACACACAGAAAAGAGCACGGGGAGTACCTGATCATGAAAAATTTCATGCAACTTCACAATATTGGGGTGTCCTTCACAGAGCTTCAGTGCTGTTATTTCTTTCTGAGTATTGGCTTCCATCCTATAAGATGAAGTAGTTAGCATCTACATGTCTCTTCAAACAAGTTTGGAATGATAGTATTGGCCCAGCCCTAATTCTGTTTTTACTTTCAGTGCATTCAGAATACAGTATCAAAGTAGCAGAACAAGTTTACATAAAGGTAACAAACCAAATCACCCACCAGAACAGTTAAGACTTTTTTGGGAGAAAATTATTTGGAGCTAGAAAAGAGCCAGTCATGAAAAAAAGATGCTCTATTTGCCTTGCAGCTCGGTAGTAAGACTACACAGTCATGGGCTGGAGACATGCCTCAGTGACTGAACACTCACCTGGTGTGTGTGAGGCCTGGGACTGAAGCCTCAGGACAGGAGAAAAGGCTACACGACACCACACAACCATGAAGGTGAGAATCAGTACCAACACCAAGATGATTATCAAAACTATCAGGAGCTTGCTAAATAACTTCAGAGAGAAGTACATCACAGACTTAACTAATAGAGATGCAAAAGCTATTTCTATTGGTTAAAATAATGAAATCATATACCAGGAAGTTTTCCCATAAAAACCTTGAACATATAACAGATTATATTAAATATAAAAAAAATGGATTAGTTTCCAGAAAATATTTATTAGGTCTAAAAGAAGAATGAATCAACCAATGAGCCCAGGGGTTAAGCTCATAGGCAAAAAGGCTTACAATATATTGTTGGTTTCTTTTTCAATGTACACCTCTTCATTTATGAATTCATCAACTACGACAAGTTTAAGAACAAGACTTTAAGAAATGGGCACACCTTTTGCTGATTATTTTCACTGCAAATGCTTGGTTACTTTTTTTGTGTACACACTTTCGACAGATTGAAAAGCTTCCTTCTCCTAATGGCTTGTCCTTTAAATCCAGGTCATAGTATTGATAGAATGGAGAGTCCTGGCAAGAAACCGATGTCATGTAAGCTAAGAAAGTATAATACAGAAGGGAGACGCAGAACTATAAAGTAATATAACATTATTAATAAATATGAATGAAATATATTTATCATCTGAAATTCATCTATTTTCACCTGTATCATTAATTTAAGATCCATACTTCTGTATCACATAAAGGAGCTTATTCAAATTGATGTTAATAATTCTTTAGGGTAAATACTATTTTCACTTACTAATTTTCTAAAATTGTACAGCAGTTGAATGGTTAATCTATTAAATTTATGGAACTTGAGAACATTGTTGTAATACTTAAATATGCAGATCACAAAGTGGCCACGTGTCTGTACCTTCATCATGGCACTCCGGGCAACATTTGTCACCCCGGGACGCTCGACTCCCATGTGAAACTGAAGAGGATCTATCACAGCTGCGTTACGTTTGAATAGGATCGAAGGGGCAACGAAGGAATAGCCCTAAAAAAGAGAAGGAAAGGCGAAGCATGACGACATGCCGTTTTGCAGTTTAGCACGCTAGATTGAGATGACTTTTTTCTTAGAGGAATACTCAATTAATTGTTGAGATGAACCTAATTTCATTTTATTTGTAATCCCAAATGCAGTTCTTGTAATTAAATAGAAAAATGTTTTGCAGAAGGAGATAATGCCATCTTCTGGCAGAATTAAGCCAATTCAGTAACAAAGGCAGGAAAATGGTTCTTCCGATCCTATCTGCAGAACTGACTCAGAGCTATACTTCTTTTGCTTTTTGCTAATAACTGTTTGCTTATAAAATTAACTAATTTTTCAGAAAAGATACTGTCAATATATTAAACAAAGTAGCCCATGTTTCAAACTATAAATATAACAACTTTCATTAAAGCTAGTTTCTAATTCAGCAATTATTTGACTTGTATTCTATTTCTTGAGAATAGTTAAATTTAACTTTGGGTTTTGAAAAGGAACAAACCTAATGACACGATGTGGTGAGCCTGAAATGATACAATGTTGGATGATTAACCTGTCTAAGCTGGAGCATCCACTAGCTCAGCAACACACATCTACTAAGTATGCGGTCAAATGCTAGACAGTGACGTGAGACGAGCGAGAGACACAGCCCGGATGGTCCGAGCAAAGTGCACTACAGCACGTAGCAGAAGGGCGACTAAGAGGCCCTGCTCTTCAGTCTGGTGGAGACTTTTTCTCCATATAAAACTCTTTCTCAGTCTTCATGAGTGGGAAAGCAATGGGGTTTTATCCACAGAAGATAATAAAATCAGACCACATTATGAACTCAATAATACATGAATTGAGATAAAAACAAAGCATTATTGTAATTTCTATAAAAGCCTGAGCAAAAATAAGATTTTAGGTATAAAATAAATATTCCCTTAAACAAAAATAAATGCACAAACATTATCTGCTACTTAGCAACCATTAGCTTCAGTTAGCAACTTGAAATATCTTTATACTTAATACTTCTGAAGACTAGAGAACCCCAGTTTTAAGATGCCAACAAATGCCTTGTACAGGAAAACCCACACCAAGGCAAGATGGCCAGCAGACGCGTGTGCTGCGCCCGGGACACTACCTGGAACAGCCTCTCGGAGCTCTGTGGCAGGGCTGCCGGAGAATAGGTGGGGTCCATCTCCGTGAACTCCTCGGCAAAGTTACTCACGTCCAACTCATCTCGGATGACTGGCTTAAATGGGGCAGAGACTTTTTTGGCAGCTAAGTCATCCCAATTTATTTTCTAAAGCAGAGAAAGAAAGACAATTGGTAAAAATCAGAAGTAAATAGAAACTGCGTGATGTCCTATAAGGACAGATTAGTATTTTGATTGGTTAATTGGGAGGGAAGTTAAAAATAATGACACGCATCTCAGGTTGACACCCCGCTTCCCTCCATCCCCTGACCCCGTTTTCTAGCTGTAGATGGAGTTTCAGTAGAGGTGGTCTGAGTGAGACTGCTTCCGTCCCTATCCTCTAGGGGGCAGCAATGCACCCTAGTTCACCCTTAGAAACGGCAGAAAAACTACTTTTGTCCTGAGCTTTCTGGCAAAGCTCCCAAAGTAAAAAACAACACAAAGTACAATAAGAATCCAATAAAGGGCTTTAAAATGTTCTGTGGATATTAACTCTAAAGGAGTAAGTTTTATTTTCTAGAGAGAGTGTTAACTGAGCTTTACCGTTCACTTGTTTTTACTTTGGGCCATCTAGACAGATTTAAAAATATTCACTATTTGGGCTGGGGAGATAGCTCAGTAGAATAAGCACTTGCCTGGCAAGTGCAAGGGCCTGAGTTCAATCCTCAGTTCCTCAGGAAAAAAAAAAAAAAGCAAAAAAATTTACTATTAATCAAGCATCTGCCTATGTCCGTAAGTTTCAATGATACTATTATAGTGGTGCAACTGTTCTTTTCTCATTCAGTTGTACTCAAACATTTTAGAAAGGGCCTCTTACCTCCCCTGAAAAATAAGCCAATGTTTCCCTTTCCACCCTCCTTAGACAGTTCTTCAGTAACTGACATTATTTTATATTATTCAGATTCAACCATCTATTGTTTACGTTCCCTTTTCACTTAATAAACCCTTAGGTAATACTGACTTCTACAGATCTCTCATTACCAAATGTCTTCAAATCTAATGGTGTTTTATCATTACTGACAGTACAGCATACTCTCAAGAAAGGAAAGAAGCATTACTGGGACATGATACGATGTTCACTTTGAGATGCATACTGATTCCAGGGACGGTAAACAGTAAAAACCCGTACTTCTTGGCTGATACATTTCACGAGGTTTAATCACTACCACAATATGCTTATATTACACTCCTTTGTGGAAAAAAAGGAAATTAAATTAAATTATAGATCTTTACATTTTTCTTTCCAGCTAGAATGGGTTTTAAAGATAATTTAGTTCACTTTCTTTATTTGATCCAGAAGGAAACTGAGGCTCAGAAATAAGAATTACCTTTCACCTTTAAACCCTAGCTAGTGGAAGGACCAGAATTTGAACACAGTCTCTTGACTTTCTGGACAGTGTTCCTTCCATATGACTGCAATGTTTTTCATTAAAAGTATATAGTTTGCATTTGGCTATTGTGAAGTTTCTAAAAGAAACTTCCAGAGTAAAGGGGTAATTTAGAGAAGCATGTTGTTAGCATGAGAACGTTTAGTGTGCAGAAAATTGAATGCTACTGTGATGCTTCCCACAGGACCGCCTCGGTCTCCACAAACACAACTCTGGTCAGCCTAAATGTTTATCTACCACCTAAAAAGTCAAATCAATTAAGAAGTTTAAAATTACTATTTCAAGTTATCAAGAAGAGAAACGTTTCTAACATGAAAGACATACTGTCACAAGTAGAGGGAACAATGAAAAAGCTCCTACGGAAATATAACCGGGGGCATTTTGGTTAAATACTTGCTTGAATTTTACTTGATTGTCAATATTTCTGGCAGACTTAGTTTTTTTTTTTTTTATTAAAGATTTATAAAAATATATTTTCCATAACTGGCAGACTTAGGAATAAGATATTTGAAATAGGTTGTTCAAATGCTAATCTAAGCCAAATGAATTTGTGAAATACTGAGTTTATTTTATCTCATGTATTTCTTACAATGTTTATTCTAAATATATTTCTTACTATGAACTTCTGTAAAATGTATAGCATTTTAAAAACTGATTATAATGAGAAGCTGAAATAAACATGCTCCTTTTTATGAGTACTAAAGTGTATAGAGATGATTTTTTTTTCTTTTTTTTTTTTTTTTTTTTTTTTTTTTTTTTTTT
>NW_004524646.1:2950374-2957283 GCF_000260255.1 Octodon degus
GAGTTGAACCCTTTGTGTCTCTCTGGCAAGATGTTCTGCTCCTGAATCAGCTGGGTGGGTCTTGCCTCTAGCCTCTTTGCAGGGAGTTCTGCTAAGGGTTCCTCGCTGGGCCTGCACTCTGGGTCAAATGAAGAGCTGCGGGCCCTGGGTGGTCTCACTCACATGCCGGGCCTGGGCTCTGGGTCTATTCAGGATCCAGCGGGCCCCGGGTCCTCTCACTCACTCGCCGGGCCTGTGCTCTGGGTGTATTCAGGATCCCGCTCCCTTGATTCTTGATTTGCTATTCCGAATTTGCTATTCATTTTTCTTCCAAGCAGACTCTGCACTGTCCTCCCAGCTCACACACTTGATGAAGTCAGGGGCTGTGTTGGAGAAGCACACATGACAAGGGCCTGGGGTGGTTTTTGGCTACCAGCCAGCAAAGATTGGAGGCTCTCAGTCCACAAAAACCACATGAGCTGAGCAGACCCTTCCAACTCTACCTTGAGATAACATTTATCTTTGATTATGAGAAATCTTGAAGAGGACCTAGTTAAGCTGTGTCCAGATTCCTCTCCTGATCCACAGAAACTACAAGAAACAGTTTTTGGTTTTGGTGCTGGAGATACCACCAGGGCCTTATACTTGCTAAGCATATGCTCCACCAGTGAGCTACTCCCCTACTGTACATGCCGTTTTTAAGTTAGTTTTAGGCATAATTTGTGACTTGATGATGGATAATGGAAAGGTAATACAGAAGCAGAGAGCAAATACTTTAGGCTTTGCACATTTTATGGTCTCTGTCACAATAGTTCGACTCTGCTACTATAGCAGAAGCTACCAGAGAAAATATGTGAGTGAACATGTCTTTGTTCCAATAAAACTTTATTGATAAGACACTAAAATCTGAATTTCAAATGATTTTCATGATAGTATTTCATGTCAGGAAATACTATCTTTTGGTTTTTCTCCCAACTACTTAAGCGCAAAGGCCACAGAAGACCAAACAGCAGAATGAATTAGGCCTGCAGGCTGTTGTTTGCCAACTGCTGACCTAGATAGTACTACATAGAGATCTCTCTCTCATTTCCTTCCTTCCCTCCCTCCCTCTTTCTCTCTGTACTGTAAATCAAACTCATGACCTTGACCTTGCCAGGCAGGCGCACTGCTGCTGACCTACATTCCGGCCCCTATACCATTACAGTTGTCTTTCACTATCTGTAGGGTGCTGGTCCTAGAACCTTCATTGACACTGAAATCTGAGGTTACTGAAGTCATTTCCATGGGCTTGGAAACAGATCCTTTCCAAATGAGCCTTGATATAAGCCTGTAAGAGACCCTGAAGAAGAGCACTTAGGTGTGTCCTTTCTTGATCTACAGAAACCATAAGAAACAGTGTTTGGTTTTGGTACTGGGGATACAACCAGGGCCCTATACATGCAAGCATATAACTACACACATGCTCCCACATTCTTTAAACTACCTCTAAGTTACTTATCATACCTAATACCATGTAAATGCTATGTGAGTAATTGTTCATTGCATTATCTAGGGAATAATGACAAGAAAAGTACCTGTATTTTCAGTAAGGACACTATAGCCTTTGGCCCCCCTGACACTGTACATGAAGGAGATGTGAGGCAGACAACATTTGAACAAGTCCGAAAGATAGCTGTAGGATGGCATGAGGCTGCAATAGTAGGGGGTACCTACATGTCACCTCATTTGTTAGCATTCAGGGTAGTTCTTTTTTTTTTTTTTTTTTTCCATAATTTTACTGAGAAACAAATAGCAATGAGACAGTTTCAAACCAAATTGGTAGGACAGTTTCAATAATTAACACATTGCATATATTCTTCCTAGTGGTTAATTGCTGTACAAGATGTGGACTTGAGATCCTATTTACAAACACCATTAGAACAAATCCCTCTATTCATTAAGAGAGTGTAACTATATATCTATCCTAACTACTTTGAATACACAGATACAAAATGGACATTCATCTGTATCCCCTTTTTTTGTTAAGTTCCATCATTTAAATATTATAGGTGTGTACACTCAGCAAAATATTCTAAAAGAGTTCAGCAGTCCATAACAGTATTTGATCTTCTGCTTCACTGGCAATATCAGAAATTGTTGACCTGAGTGCCCTATAGCTCAACATAACAGCATGGCTTTACTTCCTATATTTCATTTTTATACTTTTCTGCTGGATGGTTAAGACCAAGATAAAGCAGGACCTATGCAACAAGAGTTGTAGCTTTTGGGTCTGATAAGGTCAGTGAAATCCCCTCAGGATTTATCTTGAGATCCTGTACCTCAGATTGTAGATCCTTTGTCAGTGTCAGCCATGTGGATGAGTCATGGCCATTACTTGGCCAATGTGCTCTCTGTGAAAGCCTGAGAGAATGTTTTCTCTCCATGTGACTCTCCTTAGGCACACTCTACATCATCGATCACTTTCCTCTTTGGCCCCATAATCTCCTTGATCAGAAAATTTGGGACACTACTGAGTTACATGATGTTACAGTAGAAGTTCTCATATGTCCTGAGTCTTAACTGACCTTGGAAGGCTAGGGCCAAAATGTTGGCTTTCCTTGAGGCCCTCCTTTTTCTCTAATTTTGGTCTGCAAACTTAGGTTGTTAACCATCCAGAAGACAAGCTTATTGTTATTACTATACAACCTAGGCTGTTAAGCTTAACCTCACTATCTGTCTGAATATCAAACATCTTAGGCATAACATGGAACAGGCATTTTTCATCAAGTATTGGTATGCTGAACTTTAAGTCCCTACAAAATATGATGAAAAAACATTTAAAAATTAGAATATATTTTTAAAAATATGCATAAAGAACTATATACTTCTTATGCTTACACATAAGTCCAAAAATCTAACCATATACAACCTTGAAGCAGGACAGTCCCACAATATTCCTTTTTCTATCTCTTGCCTTCATTCACCACCCCCTTCTTTTTGAACGATCATCTACAGGGTAGTTCTTTATATACAGCGAATTTAACTTCTTTTTGGAACTGTTTTTAGAATTCTTTTTGTTTGAATTCTTTTTGATCTGTGGTTAGCTGAATCTACAGATGTAAAAACCTGCCGATAATGTGGGTTAACACTATTTTGCTAACATTGATGACTGGATCTATATAACACTGTTTATAATAATGAAATAGTAATAAAGCATATTTTCTTCATAGAAAATAAAACACCAAATAAATATCTTTTGGCAAATACTTTCTACATTTCAAAGGCTGAGAAAGTGAGATTAAAGAAATAAGATGAGGTAAGAGCAGAAATAAAACCCTTAAGTCCTCATTTTCAGGCAAGGGGATATTCACTTATGGTTACAAAGCCCCAGGCAAGTAAAGGGTTCCTCTTTGTGGGAGCAGAAGAATGACTGATGGGGACCTCTTGGCTGAGTGGGGTCCTCCCTGTAGCGGCAGCCTATGACCTAAAAGCAGCAGCTGCTCTACACAGAAAGACAGCAGCCAAGTGAGCAAAGACTCTGCTACACATATGACATAAAAATGAGAGACACAGAGAAGCTAACAGCAATCATTCAGATCTATAACACTGACAAATGAATATTTGAAATGGTACCCAGATCTGAGCACTCTGGGTATGATAGTACATGAAAAGTTAAAAAGGAGCTGGAAAGGTTTATCCTAGGTAAAATTATCTTCAAATACATACAGCAATGCCTGTTAAAACAAACAAACAAACCACAGAGTTAGCCTATATTCCAGAGAGGGTAGGATAGATTATTTTTTTTTTAAAAGATTCTTTAAAAAGCAAGACATTTTTAAAAATGACTGTTACTGTTCTATCTAACTTCTGGATTTACATGCAGAAATGAGGGGAAAATGATATTGGTTTATCTTAAGGGAAAAACTATACACTTTAAGTTGATCAATAATGAATAGGGCTTCCTTGAACAATGCCCTACACAACAGTACCACCTTTTCAAAAAGGGCACTTGAACAGCAGGGATTCTTAAAGAGGAAGAGATGCTAACTTCAGGGAGAAAGGTGCACTCTTCAGTCCTCTTCTCATTTTAAGTTCTTATTATAATTGGAAATTTAACATACCTGCCTGTTTTTATTCTGAGTTTAGACTACCTTCAGAAAACACTGGGTAATACATTATTTTGAAACAGAAATGGTCCTCAGGGAGGGCCATAATAAATAAGGAATGGAGGACTTAGTAATGAGAAAAGGTCTTAGCTAATTAAGACATCTGGTGACAAAATAATGACACATCTGTTTCAATGATACATGTTTTATGAAGTCCAGACTATCAAAGATTTTATGCAAGAGAAGTAATCAAAATAATTATCTTGAAAAGAAAAGGTAAGGTTGGATAATTATAGTTGTTACACTGTTTATAAATTCTAGTCAAGAAAAATTCTCACAGAATCACAGGTTAATATCAAGCATTAAACAAATTATTAACATGGCAAGGTAGAGAACTGACTGATTAGAAGGAATCCTATCAAAATTCTTGAGAAATATATTTGCTCTAGTTTTAAGATTTTAGATAATCTGAGTCAGGCTTTCTTTTTCTTCTTAAAACCAGAATGCCAATTGGTTGATATAAAAGGAATGAAAGTAATTTAAATTTGAGTATTGCATGGCTCAGAATATTTCTGCCATCATAAGCAATATACTTTTCTCTACAGGCAGACCAACAGTGGAAAGGAAAATTATAAAAAGAAGTTGCTTGTGCATGTGGAATGAGGAAGATGGAAATCAGCCATAGAAGCCACTAGTGCTGTCAGGCTAAGGCCACCCTTGCCACTCGTCACCATGACTGGTCTGACTTTCCAAAGGGATCCAAATTCTCAAGCCTATGGCCAAAGTTTCAAACTATAAAAAAATCCATTTAAAATAAATAAAAACATATTTAGAAATGTCAATAATAGGTATAATTTTAACTCACTGTAATTTTAAAAGAAGTGTTCCTGTTTACTTAATTCAGGCATTAAGTAAGTTGAAAGAGAAATTATTGGGGGCCTGGCCCTAGCTCAGGACTTTAAGTGGCTGCTTCCACAAAGCTGTCAGCCTCAGGTTGCTGGAGTTCAAACCTCACACCTCTCCCGCTGGCCAAAAGTGCCCTGAAGGCACTCGAGCAACAACAACAAAAAAAAAAGAAAGTGAAATTATTTACTTCCTAGGCTGTTCTGGGAAAGGTACATTTTAATTTTTAAAGTGTTTTATTATAGTTAGTGAGCACTTTTTTTTGTGGCAGAACTGGGGGTTGAACTCAGGCCCTTGCATTTGCCAGGCAAGCGCTTATTCTACTGAGCCATTTCCCGGGCCCCCAATTACCTATTTGTTTTATTTTGTATGTGTGGCCAGCTCAGCCTACTCTGGGGGCAGGGCTAGCGCAGCATGTGGTGCTATAGTTGGTATATAATAAACTTCCCACATACAGAGTGTATACTTTGATAAGTTTAGACATGTGGATACACCTTGGACAGTCTCACAATGAAAAGATAAATGTAGCCATCATGTTCCAAAGTGTTCTCATGTTCCTTCTGAGCTTCCCTGTCTTTCTTCCATCCTGGTTCCCAAGCAACTACTATTCTGCTTTCTAATGCTATAGATTAGTTTGTGTTTTCCAGAGTTAGAACCATACAGTAAACACTGAGAAAGATCTAGCTTCTTTCATGCAGTGTAATTATTTTGAGATTCATCATGTTGTGTATATTAACAGATCATACATCTTACTAAGTAATATTCTATTTGTATAGACAAACTACAACTTGTTTTACCATTTATTTGCTGACAGAAATCTGGGTTACTTCCAGTTTTTGTTTTTATAAGTTGCTGTAAAATATGTACGCAAGTTTTTATATGGATATATTATCATTTTCTCTGGCAATTACCGAGGAGTAGAATACATGAATCATACAGCAGGTGTTTGACTTTTCAGAAAAGTTGTATCATTGTATATTTTCTCCTGAAATGTAGGAAAATTCCAGTTTCTCTACATCTTTAGTAGTTCTTGGTATGATCAGGCTCTTTAATTATAACCATCCTAGTGAACACCAGGTGGTATTTCATTGTGGTTTTAATATATTTACTTAAGGGGTAATAATGTTGATCTTTTCCCAGGTTTATTTGCCACCTACATACCTTCTTTGGTGAAATACCTGTGCAAATCTTTTGTTGTTTTAATAAGGAAGTCGGTTGCTTTCTCAAATTTTCAGAGTTCTTGATATATTCTGGATACTAGGCCTTTAAAAGTACAAGGCTTTCTTTAATAAATGGTGCTGGAAAAACTGGCTCTTTACATACTTAAGACTAAAATTAGACCACGTTTATCACCATGCACTAAACTATAGTCAAAATGGGTTAAAGATCTAAATATTAAAATAGAGAGCTGGGGAGAGAGCTCGGCAGTCTAAGTGCCTGCCTGGCAAGCACAAGGACCCAGGCTCCATCCCTGGTACCGCATGCCATGCTGGGCCCCAGAACCCTGGATGCACCATACCAGCCACTGAAACTGGGCATAGTGGTACATGGCTATAATCCCAGTGCTGGGAAGGATGAGACAGGAGGATCACTATGAGTCTGAGCTGCATAACAAGAGCTTGTACCAAGTAAATAAAGATAAATAAATAGATGAAAAACAATCTACTGGAGGAGAAATGAGAAGTCTTGAAGACACAGGTATAAGCAGAGAGTTCATAAATAAAACCCAAGCTGCAAGGGAATTATTTCAAAGAATCAACAACTGGGACCTCATCTTGTTAAAAAGCTTTTGCACATCAAAAGAAATCACCAACAGAGTGAAAAGAACCCATAGAGTGGGAAAAAAATTTAACTAATTATCCTCCAGATAAAGGACTTCTACTAGAATATAATAAGCACTTCCCTGGCAAGTGCAAAAGGCCCGAATTCAATCCCTGGTTCC